>NC_137610.1:44161931-44381931 GCF_963280865.1 Gymnoscopelus braueri | reverse complement strand
TCTCAACTGGGAGCTGGCCAGTACAACCAGCAGGTGGGCGTTAAGTGCCTTGTTCAAGGGCACTTCAACGGTGGGTCTTGAGCATAGACTGTAAAAACAATGGACGAAGGGAACCGACACATGACCCATTGGTTTCAACAGACATGTTTTTAAGCCACTTTTTCTGCAAATTCAAATACGCTATCTTGGAACTTCCGGTCCTGAAAAGAAACCGGAAACAACTGCTATTGGCTGCAACTGCAGCGAGGGCGGGTCTTCACTCGGACCCAGTAGAAACTTGTTTCTAGAAACCTAGAAACATATCCTACTTTATCATACATTTTAAAAGCAATGGGACAATAATTTACTAAACGCATATCATGATAATTGGAAAAAATACGCTTCTAACGTTTGAAAACTAGGGGTTACGCGGGGTAGATTGGGACATGAAAATAGGCATCTTTCAGATCTATACTCGTCCACCAATCCCCCTGACGTATTGATCGCAACAACCTGGCCGTTGTTAGCATTCAAAATTTGAAGATCGTCAGAAACCTATTTAAACCCTTTAGGTTCAGAATAGGTCTCACGCCCCCCCCCCCTTTCTTTTTCACCAGGAAATATTCCGAATAGAAACCTAGCCGGCTCTGATTCGGAGATAATTCTCTGATAGCACCCTTGCTCAGCACAGACACCACTTCCTCCCGTAGCGTCACAGCCGCCTGGCCTGATGCTCGGGAGAAAATAACCTCGTCCGTCAGGGGAGGTCTACAGGAAAATTGCAACCTATACCCTTTCGTAATGGTACGCAGTACCCAAGGATTCGGTTTGCAAGCTTCCCATTGCGCCAAGCAACGAGCCAGAGGGTTCGTGGGGTCGGAGGGGGTCAATGACGTCATCAGCTCCGAAGAGCGTTGCCCCGTTACCAAGGTAACCGGTGAAACTGCCGGCCCGACCGGCGTAACCAGTGGGAGGGCATCCACAGGGGGCAGTAGCGGTCGCCTCCGTCCGTGTCTCAACGGACGTGAAGAACTCACCGCTTCGGAGGACGAGCCCGTTTCCATGGGAACCGGAGACGTCGACACTCCTCTCGACGAGACAGCGGAACCCTTACTCGGTCGAGTTTCTACCCAGAACGAAACTCCCGTCCCTCTCGGGGAGAGTTGAAGGGGTAACACCCGGGTCCGTTGGTCCGTCAACTTCCGCCTCTTGACGACCGCCATCTTAGGGAGGTCAGCTGGGGCGGGCCTCTTGTGCGGAGACGTTGTTGCTACACGGAACAAAACTTTCGTCCCACCAGGGGAGTTTTGACGGTGCAACACCGGGGCTGTCCGGAAAACGCATTTCCGCCTTCCCTCGTCCGCCATTTTAGGGCAGTTGAGGGAGGCCTCCATTTTGGCTCTCGACCGTCCCACAGATGGACTTTGCAGCCATCTGCCGGACTGAAGAGGGAACTGCAAAGTCGCAGTTGGAAATGTTTTTATCACAGAAGGCCCCTGTTTCACATTGTGAAAACAACACTCAATAGACATTTGATTTGTAGCAGAAAAAGGTACTACCTTCGATTGATTCATCATGTTCATGGCACGCACAGGAGTTGTCCCTGCAGTGTTCGGAATGCCGTCCAGGGTGCAAACCAAACACTGAGGGCTCATAGCATAGCTTCGAGGACAGGGCACCCCACCGGGGTGCGATCCGCCTCTAACATTAGTATGAGAAGAAATGAGGATTTGTGTTTTCGGCAACAGGTTTAATCCACACACACAAATCACATTACACACATTCGACTTAAAGGACAGCATGGCAATTAAATTGTCTTTTTTAGCGTCTCTTATAGTCTCTGTGTTCCCGCGGAGCCGCCCGTGGCCCTGTCCGTCGAGGCAAGAAGAGCACCAGTTCTGGTCCCCAAGTGGGGAGCTGACCCCGCATAATCTCGGCCAAGTGGCCGTGACGGGATCAGCCATAGACCGTCACTTTCCCCTCCCTTTGCGACCAGCCCCGGGGTCCTTTCGGGGGGGTTTGATCGGAGGGGGGGTTTCAGAGTCTTTGCGCTTCCTCACGTCCCCCACGCCGAGGGAGCCGCAGGGACGTTCCCAGGAGTTAGTTCTGGCGGAGGACGACCTGGACGCTCCTCGTATGCGTCCAGCGACGGCGGTGGCGAGGAGGCCAGCGGTCGCCCCTTGCCTCTGCTGCTCCTCCGCCTGTGTCCTCCCGATCAGGTCCGTGCTGCTATCGAAGAGGTTGTGGGCCTGGAGGGGAAGGGCGAGAAGTCCTGTAGACACATCCGCCCCCGCAGTTGTGGCCAGGTCCAACCACTGGGCCCTCTCCAAGTCCGCGGTGAGGGCCATGGCCCGACCTGTCCACATCAGGCTCTGGCAGGTGCAGAGGATAGCTAGCTGCATTAGCCTGTCCAGCTCCGTCGCATCCTCCACCCACTCACTGTGGACCGCAGCCGCAGGCATCCCGTCCACCAGGGGTTTGGCCACTAGCTCTTTAAGTCTGACGGCGGCCGACCCCTGCAGCAACGATACTACGTTGAGCGCCTCCGCAGCCGAGCCCGAGGCCTTGTAGAGGGCGTTGAGGGCCGCGGTGCGGTCTTGTCTGGCATGCTCGGCGAAGATGGGCCGATGTCCCGGTCCAATTCCCACCGAGCCTCTCCTCGCCCTCTCGATTCGAGTTGCCAGAGCAGCGTCCATGGGGGGAAGGCCTAAGACCCCCAGGTCCGTCCCGGATAGGATCTTGGTTGCGAAACCAAGTCGCTCCGGTTCCCCCCTACCTCGCCGCCAGGAGTGGTGCAGGGCCGCACGGACTCCCACCGCCTCGGGCAGGAGTTTTGAGGGGACCTGCCGGGGAGCGAGGGGTGCCAGGCCCTGGAATCCTGGGATGGGGGCCCCGACTGAAGCCCTCGCTGCTTCATCGGCTGTTCCAGGCCGCACCTGGACATAGCCCTTCTCAGCACTGCCGACACGGGCTCGAGAGGCTCCCTCACCACGCTAGGAGCCATCACCCACGGTGCTGCTGGTGTGGGAGCCTCCACCCAGACCGCTGCTGTAGGCGCGAGGATCTCTGCTCGCGCTGATGTAGGTACAAGAGGCCCCGGACTGGACCTCGGGGCCTCTCGTGCCCGACGGGGAGAGGGTCCGGCCTCCACCTCGTCCTGGGAAGCCTCTCTTATCTCGAAGTCCTCCCCATCCGAGCCTCCTGGCGTCGGAGTGTCGCCCCAGGCGAGGACGGAGAAAGAGGGGGAGGGGGGAGGCACGCAGTCCCCGGTCGGTAGCCCGCTGGCCTCGGCTGAAGCTGCGTGGTCCGGTGTAGGCGACGGAGGAGCCTCTCTCCGGACTTTCCTCCTGGCTCCGCTGGATCGTGGCGCATCCTGCGGTAGGCCTGGCCCGAGGCCCGTGCTTCCCACCGACGTGGCGAGGCCAGCGTCGGTGTTAGCACTGCTGCTGGCGGCCGCCAGGCCCTGGGCCCTCCTGAGGCGGCACTCCAGCTGGTGGACCGTGAAGTCATCACAGGGCCTGCATGCGTCTTCGTCGCCCGCGTGGTTCAGGGCGAGCCACGCATGGTTGGGCCCCAGGCACAGGATGCACAGCCGATGGCGGTCGTCCGCTGCTACTGGTAGGCCGCAGCCGGTCAGACCGCAGACACGAGGCGCCTCCATCTTCTTTTCCTCCAGTCACCACGAGGCAGGTAAACGCAGCTAGGCTAACCCAGCCTAGCTGTCGCCTATTAGCTTAACGCGGCCTGTAGTCTGGCTAGCGGCGTTAGCTAACTTCTTAGCTCGTGGAAGACTGAGAGGACAGGAAAGGTAACGCGGGAGCGTTCTAATCTAACAACGATAAACTGTAAAATAACGCCCGTAGAGCGACACTGGGTGCCCTCGCTATGGGTTTAGTTGGGATTCGTCGAAGTTTATCGCGGTTGCTAGTCGTGTTGTCTTCAGGACTCTACTGTAGTACTGCAAATCACATATAACGTGATTTGCTCCGTTAGAAATGATACAGACATTGTCAATTTGGTCACAGTGTGCTATTTTGCAATTATTGTGGTACAACTGACTCGTCCCTGCACAATAACGGACACAACATCACATTTAAGGTGCAATAAAGAACTATTTCAAAAAGTGTGTGAAAAAATTGGCCTACTGGCATTGTGCACAAGAAATTTGGTGCTGATCGGTCCAGTGGTTTGCCAGATTAGCTCCGGTCACACACATACGCACGCACGCACGCACGCACGCACGCACGCACGCACGCACGCACGCACGCACACACACACACACACTCACACACTCATACTCACACACACAAATACACACGCGCACGCAACACACACACACACACACACACACACACACACACACACACACACACACACGCACGCGCTCACGCACGCATGAGCACACACAGACCCAATCAGACAGCTCCTGTAGACCCATGCTATAAAAAAAAAAGGTTTATTAACCAACTAAGTGGACAAAAATCTTATGAATAAATGAAACTGCAGAGTGAGAGAGAGGGAACTGAAGCAAACAGCCAATAGAAGCACATAGTGTCCTGCATTGACCTCATCAGTCTGAGGCTGGACCTGACAGCAACAACAAGATAACACCAGACATAATACCCCCCAAGCCATGTGAGAGGGCATCACTCTCTTCTATGTCTCCACCAGTGGTGGACAAACAAGTACTCAACCCCAGTACTTGAGACAAACAAGGCTCCTGGTCAAATGTTACTCAACTACAAGTGAAACTTGTTCTGTCAAAGTGCTGGAGTACTTACTTTAAAAATAAAATACTTAAGCATTCAAAAGTACAAATTACAAAGTACATTTTGTTTTTAATATAAATGCATTGCTGTATTGAAATGTAGACATCTTCCAAAAATATTCAAAGAGTTTCCATGCAGAAATGTTACTGTCACTGTCACTGGCACTGGTCACCACTGACACTCTCATTCTCCTGTGTCCCCACTGAACACTGTCTCTTCTCCCTTCTCCAGGGCGGCGCCATTGCCCTTTCCTGCTGCTTCATTTTCGGCCTGGCGAGAGAGTGTGTTTTGCACCCTGTCTGTCCGTCCTTCCGTGTATGAGTGACTGAGTGAGTAAGTGTGTGTGTCATTATGTCTGTGTACAGTAAATCTACGGCACCGTTGGCTTGATCACAACGAAACTGTGCACACACACAAAATATGTTCATATGGGGTACGCGGGCAAATACATATTAATCTAGGGGTCCTTGATATGAATAAAGTGGGAACCACTGGTTTAAACAACATTAGGAAACAAGCCCAAATAAGCAACTACACTTTGGAAACAAGCCCAAAGTCGCTTATTATAAGCAGATATGGCAACACTGGTATACAGGAAACCCCTTGATAAGGGACTCCCCACCCCTCCTACTCCCCTACCTGGCCACGCCCACAGTGGGCGTGGTCAGGAATAAGGCGACTACAGTAGTGGAAAGTATCTAAGTTCCTTTTTACTCAAGTACCATTTAAGGTACTTTTACTTTACTTGAGTATTTCCATTTTCAAAAAGTGAAACTACTCCACTACATCTCAGAGGCAAATATTGCACTTTTTACTCCAATTATTTGACAACTTTTGTTACAAGTTACTTTGCATTATTAAAACTAATTCAGCCCTATTTTATACAGTACCTCGGCTATTCAAAAATAGCGGATCTATCTAAAGATTGTCAACGTGTTATGAGCTTGCAGATTGGCCATTTCCGAAAAGGTTTGATGAAAATATTTGTGAAATGGACCATTCTGCATAGTACTTATGCAGATGAGTACTACATTTGATACATGTATTTTGCTGCCAATACTTTTGTAATTAAAATTGGGAAAAATAAAGTAAAGTTTTGAATAGAGGACTATAATACTACTTTCAAAGACATCTGCTTCCACCACTGCTCTCCAACCATAGGCGGCGGGTAATGAAGGCTAGGGTAGGCTAAGCCTTCCCAAATGTTATGCTAGGAAATTCTTGGAATTTTGCAAATTATATATGTGCGCAGCATTATTTAGTTAATGTTTTGATAATAAATCAGTAAAATCAGGCTAAAATAAGAATTAAATAACCTAACCCTAACCTAACCCTATAACCGAAATAAAGTAACCACATTTTTTTTTTTGCCGTGCACGGATTTCGTCCCAATTGTCAAGCTCACCCGCTGCCTATGTCTCCAACTGTATGTCCCCACAGTGTATAGGACAGTTTACTATAAACATGGGCAGGCTTTTACTTGCATTATTGAAGCTGTAAGTTACATGGAGCTGAAGGGGCTGAACTATAGATCGAGTTTTGGTCTCAACGTGAGGCTTGTTTGTCACTGCACAACTTTATGAGCCAGCGCACAATATATAACTAATATTATTAGTCAGCAAACAGAAGTGTGTCACACATCTGTTACCCTCTCTTCACTCAATTAGATGTAAACAACCTCTGGCACACCATTTAAAACATCCATCAGTAGGATGTCCTTCTCTCTGGCAAATTCCTCATAAGACTGCTTTTCGGCCCTCTAACAGCTTTGGAATTGCTGCCTAAGCTCCTGGCACCAACTCCTAAGCACACAAGATAGCCGCTTTAACTGTACAGCAGTGCTTTGGGCAAGGTTATTGAGGAATATGCCTCCTGAGCTTTACCACTAAGCGCAGATACTGCAACAATAATAATGTCCAATTGTTCCACTACAGTACGTTCAAAATTAGCAAAGTACCTTTCAACATCCTTCTCAATAAAAGGGGGAACTGTGACTTTTTTCTCACACAATTACTAAGTAGCACAAACAGAGCTTTAACAAAATGTTCTATCAGATAGGATTTACTAAGTGCGCACATCCTCCTATAATTTGACAAACCTCTGTCGTCATGGTGTCATGGTGAGGCAGGCTGCCCGGTTCTCCTCAGTGGCTGGAGCAATTGATCTGAATTTGCACACAGCCATTGACCATTACGATCTGAACGCAACTGCGAAGCCCGTTTCTCAATTTCATCAAATCTCAGCTGTTTATTAGCGTTTTAGAAAACAACGGGAGATCAAACTGAACATGCGTCAAATCCACACACCCACTCCGTTAGTGTTGTTGCGGCCTGCCTCAAAGGCACACACACTTAAACTTCAAGGACTTTCATTTACGCGCGTGTACACAGAAAACATTCTTACGGATCTGTGTGTGTGTGTGTGTGTGTGTGTGGGCGGGCAGGGGGGGGACCGGCCGCGGGGGAGGTGGGGGACGCTTCGCCACCATTACATTACACACGATGTCACGCCGTTGACCGCAGGGGGGGTGGGGTGACCGCTAACATTTGCTAACTACTTTCGCCTGCGCACAGGGTATGGTCTAGTTATGTTAAGTTATATAAACGAAACAAAAAAACTGCATGCTATACCTTATACTCACTCTGAAGTGTGGCAGGTGCCAGTGAGGGTAGCAATGGCAGTGGCAACACTGAAATGTGTGGGGAGGATTAATTGGCATAACGACTACATTGTGTCACGGTCTGATCCTCCTGCCTCGGACTTTGACCGTATTGTTTAGGTTTTGGACTCTTTAGGCCTGTTTAGGCCTGTTCAGTATGTTCTGTATTTGTCTTGTATTTCTGTTACACTGTTTGCCTTTTTTCCTTGGTGTTCTGTACCTTTATTTTGTAGCATTGTTCCTAGTGTTCTTGTCTGCCTTTGTAGTTCTGTACCTGACTTGTCTTACCAGTCTTGTGATTTGTCAGTGTTTCCACCTGTGTCCTCTTATCCCCCAGCCTATCCTAGTGTTGATTGTCTGTTGAGTTCACCTGTGTCCTGTTTTTCCCTTTGTACAGTATTTAAGCCCTGGGTTTTTGTAAACTTGACAGTACGTAGTTCCCTGTAGAGTGAGTTTGCCCTGTGAATGTATTTGAGTGTTATTACCGGCCTTTGTTTTGCCCATATTTGGAATTTCCTCTGTTTCGTTAATAGACACTTAAAGTTTACCTGTTCTACCTCCTGTCGCCTGGTTTGGGTCCTCCATACTCATTCCAGTAAAAATAACATAAAATTAAATAATAACTATTATTTTACTTTTAATAGAAAATAAAAACATATCACCACATGCTACCACTAGTTAGGTGTTCATGTGATTAACACACTACTCTTGAACTTGCCCAGTTCCTATCTACCTAAAGCACTTCATCCTCTTCTATCTTTCTGTAACTAACCTAGTCTTTGTTAATGTTCTTGGACATGTGTGAACCACCCCGAGGTTACTTCACAAAAGCAACACATTGCTGTACTAGTAAGTTGCACTTAGTGTTGCAAAAATCTCCATCTGTACTCTCCCTGCCTCCAGTGTGTGTGTGTGTGTGTGTGTGTGTGTGTGTGTGTGTGTGTGTGTGTGTGTGTGTGTGTGTGTGTGTGTGTGTGCATGCGCGTGTGTGCGTGTGCATGTGCGTGTGTGTGTGTGTGTGTGTGTGTGTGTGTGTGTGTGTGTGTGTGTGTGTGTGTGTGTGTGTGTGTGTGTGGTTGTGTGGTGGTTTGGGGGGTTTGTGCATGTATGAAAAGGCAAGGAGTAATGGAGGATATGGCTATGATAAAGGATGGTTATTCCTTGGGTCTATTATGCTTGTACAGGTGCAGACTGAGAACACAATCAGTCTGGGAATTTAAATGGCAGCAGCCTCCATATCTGTCCAAGTTTACAGAAGAGTAGTCTAGTTAGCTCCCCCATGCCAAAGGATGGGGAGATTATGTTTTAGGGCCTGTGTGTTTGTGTGTGGGTTAGTCTGGAGCAAATCTTTTTGTGCGTGCTGCCAGAGTAGACCAAGGAAAACACTATAACCTATAGGGATGGGCGTTTGGGAATTTGTTTATAAATGTGTAGTGAAGTTGTTACTTTGATGTACTGACTCAGCACATCAGAGCAGTGTGCTTGTAGAACTAATTACTGTGACACACAGTGACTCAGTCTTGGATGCATACAGGATCATCTTCCTCATTCAAATATTGAAATCACTGTGAGCCATTGAGATAGAAGAGTTGCGTCAATGAGGTGTCAGAAGCACTACATTTGTGGGTCGATGAAGTGAATTGAGATGGCACAACTCTTTCTATCTCAACGGCTCTCTGGGTCAAAATATGGGGCAAAAATGCAATATTAACGTAAACTGAACATACCAAAAGTAGGTGATTAAAAGTTGTGCAAAGTTTGGAGGCAATTGGACAACTTGTGAGCTGTTGTTTATCAAGTTCACAAACACAATCCACAGCATCTTGGGTTATGATAGGATAGCACTGCTGTAATTATACATTTGTTTAAGTAGGGATCATTTGAACTGGCAACCTTCTCGTTACAACCTAAACTCCAGGCTACTGGTAAATCATTTTGTCCTCAAGGGTTTGGGATAAAAAAATAACATAAATTGAACTGATATTACATCACCTTGTTGACTCATCAGTGGCCATGCATGTCCTCTGTCTGTCTGCCAGTGTCTGTAATGTACAGGGGAGCAAGCCAGAGAGGTGAGGTTTGACATCAGCCTCCAGGGAAACCCCAATGCGTGTCATCATCATCAGACCCACTGGATGGTCCGGGATGCATAGGCTCAGAATCTACAGTAGCCTATGCATTTTTAATAAACTTTGGTTTTACTATGCCTCCAAACTTATAGCTCAAGTACGGTAATGACAACACAGCAGAACGTCACGCAAGTTGGATTCTATCTTAGACGCCACTCTCTTACTCATTTGCGCATTTACACACATTTACATGAACTGAATGTTTTTCCCTTTTAATGAAACTATTGTTGGTTTTGAAAACGTCTTTGAGGTTGAAGAGAGAGCCTTGATTGTTTTCCACTGGGGGGTGAAATTGTTTCAGCTGTTAGAGAACAACATTCATTGATAAAGTACCGTAGCTTTTATTAAGCTTGTTCACATCCATGCTTATTTGTAAAGCACTGTTAAAGCCCCAAATCATGATGCATGCTTGTTGCACAACTGCTGCACTGTGGCTTCACCTCATAGACAAGGGAATTGTTTTTACTCAATTTCCGTCAGGAGGTTTGCCAAGACATTGTTTGGAAAGTCATTGACTGCAGAAGAGTTATGTTTCAGTGGCCCTGTTCAACCCTGTTCTACAATAATAATAATCAACAGAGAACAGACTGCAAGTAAGTAATGTATTTGAAAAGATACATAATTATGAAACCGGTTTGAAGGCTGTGGGTGTTTGGCAGATAAATATTTTCATCATTTCAACACTGATTCTTATTCCGTCTCTTCTATAACTACTAGTACCTGAGAAGAACATTGTTCCATACACTAGATACCAAATATGGATATTCATTAGCGGTGGGTTTCTAATACAAACCATATTTCCTTAAAGCCCACTGGCTAAAATGGAGAAGTCAAGGGGATGCAGAATTAAAGATTACTAACCATTTAATCACGTTACATTAATATAATGGTTGCTCAGTGGCTGCACTTCTCCAACTGCAATGTGTTACCTCCACTGATTTCCTCGTTCCTCTTTTTGGAAGAGAGCTGCCGCTATCACAGTTTAGTTTCAGGTCTTTTGCCTTCATTTGAGCTGTATATGAACACCCAGAACCAGTGCTCCTTGCCATTTTGGCCACTGAGCTGTTTGCTAGGCTGGTGCTGCTGTTTGTCTTCAATTCTCCGTAACATACTCACTATGGGATATCAGCGCCTCCTGGCGATGCACAGAGCTACAAACTGGGCTACTGAGCTACAAACTCCCGGGCCATTCCATTGGCTGTTAAGGGTATGTCACGCGGACGGAAGTCCCAGGGGTAATAAAACCCTTGCGTGCCTATGGCTCCTCCTCTTTTAGCTTCTCTGCGACGACAGATGCACACGGCTAAAATTACTCATACAGTTTCTACTATCATGATTTAAGAAAACCAGCTTTAGCCCACTGCGGGAATACTTGTATTCCCCACAGGTTTTTCTTTCTCTTTCACTTTAAGTAGTGCGCTCCCGCGGCTATTATTTGTTTATTTCTAAAACTTTATTTTTCTTCAGTTTTCCTCCTCGTGTCTCTAAGCTAGCCGAACGCGCTAGGCTAACGGCTAAGCTAACGGCTAAGCTAGCTGGCCTGGCCCTTGTTCGTTTTGTTGTTAGCTTAGCTTAGCTCAGCTACAACCACAGCTAGCCCCACGATGGAGGCTCCTCGTCGGTGCGGTCTCGAGGGATGCCCGTAGCTCATCGCCGGTGACGATCCTCACCAGGTCTGCATAGCCTGCCTCGGACTGCAACACGCCCTGAAAGCGGCGAGAGGCGAGAGGTTTTTCGGAGGAAAACACCTCGACGCCCGTCTGGCTAGAGCCAGAGCTCTCGCCGGATGGACCACCCAGTCGAGCGGTGAGGTTTCGTCAGCAGCAGGCCGGGCGACCGAGACACATCGCACGGACGAGACCGGCCCAGGGAACGTGCGTGGCGGCTCACACCACGTACAGCCTCGCACTATGGGCCCTCCGGCAGCCATGGCACCTCAGGATGGCGGGACCAACTCTCCGCGGCGCCATGATGCCTCATCACATGCTGTTGCTACCGTGAGTGGAGGGACCCACCGCTTACGGAGCGAACACAGCACACCAGCAGCCGCTGCGGCTGTGTCGGGTGGACCACACCAGATGCAGCAGGCTAGCGGCTCTACCTCTCCCCCCTCCCCGCTTCCCGCACCCCCACCACCACGACGCTTCAGAGACTCGAGCGCGTCGCAGGATGGGAGTGATGATATCACCTCTTTCCAACCGGAGTCTAGGGAAGCCGTGATGTCTAGCCCCGTCGACAACGCACCTGGGGCCTCCGCAGGTCCTTCCGCCTCCCAGGAGCCGGAGGGAGAGGGCCCCGACACCACCGATCCAGAGGACGAGCCCGTGTCGGTGGTTTTCGACCGTGCTCACACCAGGTGCGGCCTCGTACGACCGACGGAGGAGCGAGCGTCCTCCGTGGCTCCCGTCCCGGGCTACCAGGGCCTGGCTCCGCAGGTTCCACGCCCAGCCAGGTCCAGGAAGGTAGCGATGTGTAGCAGTTTCGACGAGGTTCTACACTTCACCTGGGAGACCCACAACGAGCCCCCCAGGATCAATTTCACCATCGACATGGTGGGCGCTCGTGAGGTGGGTCTCAACAGCCTTCCCCCCATGGACCCGGTGCTGGCCCAGGGCATCTCGGACCAACACCCGGGCGCCGTGGGCCTGACCCCCGAACCTTACTTCACCAACGCAAAGGAGAAGGCCATCTCCGCAGCGGTGAAGAGGGCTTACAAATCATCTGCCCTGGCAGCGCGTGCGCTCAACGCGGCCGGCTTGCTCCAGGGCTCTGCTGCCATTCGCCTGGCTGAGCTGCGCCAGAAGTATGGGAAGGACATAGCGGAGTTGGAACAACTGCAGCAGCTCACTATCCGACTTTGCTGCCACGCTACCATGTGGAACGGTAAGGCGATGTCGGACTGTGCGGCGATTGAACGTGCTAGATGGCTTGAGCTAGCCAAATTCAAGCACGAGGTGGGCGACGCCAAGAAAACCTTGATGGCTCTTCCTTTAAAGCCACACAACCTCTTCGATGGTGCCCCAGACTTCCTACGCAACTCTACTGAGTCCAGGAGGGCCCAGCAGGAAGCGGCGTCTGGCGTCCTGGAACCCACTCCTCCCCCCCCTCCCAAGCCCCGCAACGAGAGGCCTCAGCCTGCGCGGAGAGGACGCTCCTCTTCCCGCAGGTCAGAGGCCAGCAGCTCTCGGCCCTCCACAGCCCAGGCGACCTCCACAGAAGGATCCCGGGCCAGGGGGAAGGACCGGAGGGAGGCCCCCCGCTGTGACCCCCCCCCCCCCCCGCTTCCAAATCACAATGCCGTGACGGAGGAAAATCCTGTCGCGGGC
The DNA here is from genome assembly GCF_963280865.1 of Gymnoscopelus braueri. Lineage (NCBI taxonomy): Eukaryota > Metazoa > Chordata > Actinopteri > Myctophiformes > Myctophidae > Gymnoscopelus > Gymnoscopelus braueri. The sequence goes on along the minus strand of NC_137610.1, from coordinate 44,369,069 downwards.
GGGGTAAATGACACTTTGCCCCCAGAACACTCGTTTGTCCAGCAGCCGCACCCAGGTCCCCGCGGAGGGAGTGGGTGGAGGCCGGGCCCCCAGACATTGTTGTTAGGGAAAAGGACAGGTTCTTTGCTAGCCCCGATGGACAGAGCCACGGGTGGATCCTCGGGCGCCAAGAGACACAAACTTTTTGTTGTTCCAATTTCAAACAATGCAATGCAAAAAGATTGGAGTGTCACGGAAAAAGTGAGTGTTGTAAAAAATTTGTGTGTACAGTCCACTGTAATAAACATGTTGAATGTTACAAAACCTCTCATTATTCCACCTGTCTGCGAGCGACGGAGCAGGAGGGTCCCCGAGCAGCGGGCCCTCCTACATCGTCGCTCAATGTCTATAAGCCCACAGTATTTGGAAGGTCCGGTTCACGACATTCCAAATACTGCTGGGATAGCCCCGCTGAGTGTATTGAATGCCATGAGCCTGCAGTGCTCGGTAAGTCCTTTTCGCGACTTTACGAACACTGTTGGGACAACCCCGCTAAGTGTATTAAATACAGTGCAGGTAATAAAACCAGTGCCACCCCGATCCATCGGGCCCTTAAGCGCCGATGTATTGAGGTCCCGTCGGTTTTGTCTCCCGTCCAACAGGAGACATCATTTGGTCGATCGGCACAAAATGGCCGCTCAGGTCCACGGTTGCGCCACAATGGCGGACCAGAGGCCTTGTCGTGTCAGCAACCCTTTGTGTATTATGCCACGCTCGCCTCTAGATGAACGGGGCCAGGCGGGCTAGGCCGGTCAACAGGCCTCTGTTCCTGGCCTGGGACCTGGCATTGGTGCTGGATGCACTCTGCCGTTCCCCGTTCAAGCCTTTTGAGTCTGTGGACCTAAAGATCGTTAGTCTCAAGACAGTCCTTCTGGTGGCCATGTCTACGGCTAAACGGGTCAGTGACATGCAGGCACTCTCAGTGAGTTTTGAATGCATGCGGTTCTCGGGTGACGACAGGAGGGTTTTGCTTAAACCTAACATGGCGTTTGTTCCCAAGAATGGAGTGGTGGCCCAGGCTCCAGTCAAGCTGGTGGCTTTCCATCCACCTCCCTTCGCTTCGGCGGAGGATAGGCGGTTACACTGCCTCTGTCCGGTGAGGGCTTTAAAGCTCTACTGCCAGAGGACAGTAATCGGCCGGTCGTCGTCTCAGCTTTTTGTCTCCTATGGCCCAGGTGGTCAGAGGAAGGCAGTGGCCAAGGCGACGCTTTCTAGATGGATCTTGGATGCCATTAGGCTGGCCTACGTCAGTGGTTGTGCTCCAGTTCCAGAAGGACTGAAGGCTCACTCTACTAGAGGCGTGGCTGCTCCAGGGGAGCTTCGGTCCAGGAGATATGCGCAGTGGCTAACTGGTCGTCTCCATCGACCTTTGTGGCCTTCTACAGCCTGGACGTGGCGGCGTCATCAGTGGCGCACGCCGTCCTGGGCGTGGCGGCTGTCTCTAGTTAGGGGAGGAGATGGACAGGCTTGGTGTCTTGTTCTCTCTCCGGACTTCCTTCTCCTGAGTCCCCTCGGGACCGCCAGTAGGTTGGGTCCCAGGGGAGGAGGCTCTGTTTCCTCGTATTTACTTATGGGGCAGACTCGTGTCTGTTCATTAGTTGCATGAGGCAGACTTTGGTCTGTCAGGGTCTACCTTTCTTTCTATATCCCGCACCCTGGCCCGGAGGGCTGGGGCGCCCATGAGGCCAGAGGTCACACCCAGGGGGGCGGGGCCTTGGGGCTGAAGGGCGTGCGGGGCTGTGCGGGTTTGTTGGTTTTTATAGCCCCAGGGGGGTTTATGAATCCCATAGTGAGTATGTTACGGAGAATTGAAGACAAACTCAAGGTTACGAAGGTAACCCCGGTTTGTTTAAATTCGGAGTAACATACTAACACCCCTTTTTGTGTGCATCTGCGTGCAGAGAGCTGGTGTTAAAGAGGAGGAGCCATAGGCACGCGAGGGTTTTATTACCCCTGGGACTTCCGTCCGCGTGACATGCCCTTAACAGCCAATGGAATGGCCTGGGAGTTTATTGTATGTAGCTCTGTGCATCGCCAGGAGGCGCTAATATCCCATAGTGAGTGTGTTACTCCGAATTTAAACAAACCGGGGTTACCTTCGTAACCTTGAGTTACTATTGTTGAGAACATACAGCTCTGTTTAGTTTATCCTAGCTGACTATTGCAGTTGGTAAAGTGCTTTATTGTCTCCGCCAGGCCGAAAGGCATGGCGAGAGAGTATGTTTTACCCCCTGTCTGTCCGTCCGTACGTCCGTGTGTGTGTGTGTCCTGTCCGTGTGTTACCAGCTAATCTCCGGCACCGTTGGCCCGCTTGCTGCGAAACTGTGCACACACACTCCCTGGATACCAATTCAGAACCTCTGCCCAATTTTTTTCACATGGGCCTGTTATAGCGCCACCAGGAGGCAGATTTGTGCAAAACCCATTGTTTTTACATTACTCCTACAGATTTTATCCAAACGTCATGCAAATTGGTACACAGTATCTCTATAGTCATGTGATCAACACGGATCTGTCCGATTTCCCATATTCCATCCTGATTGGCTAAGGTTGTCTTCCAAAGTTTGCATGATTGGTCCGTTTTGAACATGCGTGAACATTTCACACACACACATTCGCTACTAGGCCGGGGAAGAAATGCCACCCATTTCACATTGGCCTGTTATAGCGCCACCAGCAAGTCTAATTTAGCAAAACACATTTTTGGTACAAAATGCCTCAAATCATGAATGCAGTGACGTCCGATTGCCGTGAAAGGCCTAAGAAGAAATGGCACCTTTTTCACATTGGCCTATTATAGCGCCACCAGGGGGCCACAATAACTTACCTGACCTGGCGGAGACCTGTGCTCCGAGGAGCACTTTTTCTAGTTGAACTTGTCTTCGTAACCTTAATTACCTTAGATTTGTAGGGGTTCTCTGGCATTTATTTTGCTTTCACTTTTTTTTTCCTGTTTTGTTGTCAGGGAGCTTTAGTATTTATTAATTTAACATATGGGGTAATGCAGAGGACACATTCTGGGTATATACTTATAATATGAAATACAAACCTGGTCAACAACCTTTCTCACATAGGTGTTCAATTAAAGGTCATCACTCAGAATAACTTTGAATTGATTTACAGTGACCCTTCCTCAAGGGGAAAAGTGGGCCCAACAAACCATGCATTCAGGCCTGCACACAATTCTCTTGGTGTACACCATTATATGCAACTTGTTTGCAGGTTGTATAAGAGTGGGTGTAATTATTTGTTCTACAATCTCCTGCAATGCCAGTTTCAAAAATAGTCATAAGAATAGAGACAAACAAAGTAAACAAAGCCAGATAACACAATGTCAGATATACAAAAGGTGCATGGTCAAAATATAAATAAATGAGACACTCGCCCACTTGTGGAGAATTATGGTAAAGGATGACTCATCTGACTGTATAACTTCTTTCCACTTCTCTGTAGTCAAATGCTTAAATGTTTTTTGCACCACTGAAGTCTCAAAGGATTCGTCTTTGTAATAGGTGTTTATGCATAACATCCCTCTCTCTGTCGTCCATGGCTGTGCAGAGCTATGGCACTCTGCGTTGCGTCGTGCCTAATACTGTACAGCAGCACAGCTGTGCCATAACCACGACACAGCACTCCCTCTCATTTCTTATTGGTTCATTATTGCTCTTTGCTTGACCTTTAGTCCTGGAATGATGACATGACTTTTCCTCCACCAAGAGCTTTAAGACCCATGAGAGAAAGATGGGATAGAGGTGCTAACAAACACTTCTGCTGCCATTTGACAATGATAAGAGCCTGAGAAGCCTCTCTGAAGATGTAATCTCCCACCTTTAGAAGTGGAAATTTGGCATGATACCCATCATTGGTTTTTATCAGCCAAAAAAAGGATTATTCTTCCCATTGCTCCCTCCTGAACGCACCCCATCTTTAAAATGTGTTTTTGAGCCTTCAGCACATTATTAGTAGTGTTAAGAGCTTCTACTTTCCCATCAAATCTTTGGTGACAATTCTTTCGACATATTACACTGTACTTTCAGTTCCTGCAGTATCTTCCTGGAATGTCTTTTCTCTCACAATTGTGTGAGCACTTTGGGTTGGTTTGCTTCTGGTCAATGCTACAGTGGCAGAAAGTAAAATGAGAAAAAAACGAAAAAGGAAAACACAAAAAAACAAAACCTCCCGTTGCCAGGAAACTGTTTAGGGTCCTAACAAGTTAGGCATGGCCCCACATAGCATCTTTAGGTCCAGGGTAGCAGCCTTGGACCTAAAATAGCACCATTAGTAGCAGCATTCAGAGGAGAGCTGTAATGTCATGCAGACTAAATGCCCTTTCCACAGAGGATCTCACCATTCATCATTTCCTGCAGGAGGAGCTCACAGCTTCTAGAACAAGCACACTAAAGGTCTTCTGCATTATTGGGATCACAAAGGTTCAAACCAGGACTCTTACATATTACATATCGGTGCTGTCGGGTGGAAACGTCACATGTCCAAAACTGTTACTTTTTAGGATTCAAATTCTAAAATAGCCGATCCACAAGCTCATTATAAAAAATGTATAATGAGCTCAAAAGCTCAAAACTCATCACGATGTGAGCTTGTAGATCGGCTACTTTTTCTACTTTTGTGTGACAATGTAGTATGATGGGAAGTAGGGCATTAATTTATGATTAACATAAAAAGTTGCTATATGGAGATAAGAGGTTTCTGCCCGACAGCAACAATATGAAAAACTTGCCATCTCCAATCTCTCCAGTGGCCAATAGCGGACACACTAGGTTCAGTGCTTAGCAGGATGTTGTCGTAAAAGAGTATCCATGCTGCATTGAGTTCCCCTTATTAAATAAGTGTTTTTTTGGCACTTAAAAGCCAGATGTTCCAGGATGGAAGAAGGCAAACAATCAAACTCCCTGTTCAAACAAGAACCTCTAGCATGAGAACATTGGCGAAACAAATAAAGTAATTACGCTGCGGTCCTGTGAATTGCTCCACCATTTAACTGCATAACGTTGAGGGAGAAAAAAAGAGGCGCCATTAGGCTAAACACATTCCACTCCATGCACTCTATTGCTAACTTGCTTAAGGGGAGAAAGAGAAAGAGTGCTCTGAATCAATTACACTCTCCCCTGTGGTCCCCACACTCCGATGTCCTGCTGTGATGCTCTGGATTGCAGTAGCCTGTGGCCATATGCTAATCGGTCTCACATATGTTGCCTGCAAGGCTATCAAAGAGGCCCCGAGGTTCCAAAGGACAGAGGATGATGCTGGGTTCAGAGGGTAGGGGGTGCTGGCTGGAGGAGAGGCGAGCCTGTGCATGTGCATGTGTATGTCTTTGGGTCATAGGGCTGTGAAGACAGAGAGGGGAGGGTGGGGGCGGTGACAGGGACAGTCTGGCTAGCCGGGTGCAGGACAGATGGAGCGACGGCCCGAGGACATTCTCGCCCAGCGGGAGACCTGTGACCCGCACGCCGGTGTCAGGGAGTGTCCGAAATAGCCTCCTGTTTGCACAGCATTCGGCTGACCGTAGAAATAGTGTTTTCCACATGGTTGGAGGCTGACTGCAGTTGTCCTAACACACATCTGACTTTCTGGATGTTTTGGACATCTAACAATGAATTCTTATGACTAGCTCGAACTGGGTAAAGAGAGGGGATTAAATGAGACAGGTCGTGACTTGCCTTCATATCATGCTTACACAGTGCCTATACAGTACACACACACACACACTGCACACACACACACACACACACTAACACACACACACACACACACACACACACACACACACACACACACACACACACACACACACACACACACACACACACACACACACACACACACACACACACACACACACACACACACTCACTCACAAGCAAAAGTACAGTAAATTCTTCACTAGTCCTATTAAGAATCCTATTAAGAATATATATATATATATATATATATATATATATATATATATATATATATATATATATATATATATATATATATATATATATATATATATATATATATACATACACATATATACTTATTATTATTTTCTTTTGGAAGAGTAGCAGATAAAGCAGGTGTTAAAGCATAGCCTTAAGGGTTGCAAAATAAGAGCTTGGTGATGGAATTAAGAGGAGCATTATTAATGAGCACCCTGCATCCCATCCTATATTTAAATTGCCTAGAGGGTGGGTCGTGTGAGGCTCACCGTTGCTCCGATCCACACCAAACTTGGTACAAACACTGTTCAGGGGTCTACCATGAGAATAGTCACACCAGGCCACAGGCAGCTGCAGCTACTTCAGAACCATGGACAGCAGCTGCAGTGACAGTTACTACAGATTACAGAACCATGGACAACTACAGTTACTTCAGAACCATGGACGGCAGCCGCAGACATCTCTGTGACATGCTCTCTCTCTCTCTCTCTCTCTCTCTCTCTCTCTCTCTCTCTCTCTCTCACGCACAGAGAGAGAGAGAGAGTCCTCCAATATCAAAATTGCCTAGAGGGTGGGCCACTGGGCCATGACAATTGTCACAGCAGGGGTCATGGTACACCGTTTCTCCAATCCGCAACAAACTTGGCACAAACACTGTTCAGGCGTCTGCCATGAAAACAGTCACACTGGGGCCACATGTGGGGCTACGTCAGGGGGCCACAGGCCACCGTTGCTCCAATCCACACCAAATATGCCACAAACCCTGTTTAATGGTTGGCCATGAGAATAGTCACACCAGGGGCCACGTGGGTGTCCCATGTGAGCTGCAAGGACCAGAATTCAAATCCGTCTCAACTTGCACGTCTCTCGTCTCTCTGCCCTTGGTTTCCTGTCTACAGAAAACTGAAAAATTAACACTCAGAATTTTGCTGTGCATGCTCAGAGCTGTTGAATAATACAAAACAAATCAAGTCAATTTATAATGAATAATTTTGCTGATCTCCCTACAAGAATAAAACATTGTGCCAGCTCATTTATCTTGAGATGTAATACTTTGAGTTCCTCCTCCCACTGATGAAATCACGATGACACATATATTCCATGTTGTGTTAAATACAGCTCAGTGTCATGATGAAAATGAGGACAAATAGCATAGCTATCATTGAGGGACGCTGCTGGGAATATATGCGTTTCAAATTATTGAGCTGCTTTTTTATGCTTAGCGCAGTGACAGGCATTTTAGGAATTCAAATGACAACAAAGCATTACAGGCAAATATCTAATGAACTGCATCTGTCTTGGCGATTCAATTACACTGACGGCTGGGACATAACAAAACAAAACATTCCACGTGTACTCAGGGTGAACTGCACCTTTAAAATTCCCCAGATCGACTGGTGTGGACTGGAGAGGAGACAGCAGGGTCAGCCCATGACCCACACAACACCATGAGACTGCAGCTTACACAGTTTTAAATGAAAGTTGCAGTCATGTAGCCACCAGTCTTATCCTGTACAATACAATGAGTGAGCAGGGAAACCATTTTAATGAACTAAATATCCACTGAACTACAAACACTCCACTAGTGAAAATATATTGTGGAAAAAATGTAGCAAATACAAATACACTTACAGTTTAGACAGTGCTGTCATGCAGAGAGACTCATCGAGGATTGATCTAGTTTAGTGGGGCTATAGGCAAGCCCCCAGAGTTGCTGAGAAACATTGAAGCCGCCACCCCAGTGGCCAAAGCTGGAACTGCAGGCGGGGAGAAATACATGCACGAGCAAAACATACTGAGAGATATTTATATATATAAATATAAATATGTAAACATATTATACATAAATACATATGCATTTACATATAAATATGCATCTCGAGTGTATTTAATAAATATCTCGCGTTCATTCCTTGACACACAGGCTGCCGTAGGACGCAAAAAGGACACTAGTGCGCTGTGCGCATGCTCATAACTCTATGGTGTCCCCAAAAACGACTCAATAATTCTACTTCCGGCAGGCTTCCGGGTGCTTCAAAACGCCACTGAGCACATTCATTGAGATGATAGCTGGGGGCGGGGCAATCCGCCCTCTAGTTATATTATACCTCTATGGTTATAGGAGGTTTACTCTAACCATTGAGCAACTGTGCCAAATACAGATGATATTTGTATGTGTGACGTACAGACAAGCACATCCCACCTCTGTTTATGGTCAGTGTGTTTGTCAGGTCCAGTACAGCATAATGATTCAATATGCTTAAACAGGTTTGTGATTTGTACCTACAGTATCTATCTATTAATTATTGTTATATGTCTGTCTGTCCTTCACATCAAAAATGATTCATCCAATCGAGTGGAGTGCAGTGTTGAGTGTGAAGTCAAGTCAATCAGACGAGTGGTTCTTGAGAATGTTGCAGGCAGCCATACCGCAGTTACCGACAACACTGCAAGCAGCACTTCCGGGGTCCAAGCAACTGGCCCACTCCAAATGGGCCTGCGTTCCAAATGGGCACGTGCTCCAAACAGGTGCGCCCCACGACAAAGCTGCAAGTAGCACTATCAGGAGCAAAGCAAACAGCCGATTGTGTGCCCTTTCCCTCTCAAGTGTGATCCATCACAGTAAAACGATCCAGTGGACTGTCCAATCACTGTTTGTCATCATCAGCTCACAAAGAAAGCTGTAGTGTATCATGCCTGACCATGTTGTTTCATAAGAACCACCTATAAAAGCTGGTTTTGATGTGCTGGAATAGGGGGGGGGGGGGTCCATGCCTCTGCTTTTGATTATCCACCCCTCTGGTCATTCATAGCCCGTGGGGATATGTTTTGTGCCTGCTTCTGGTCAAACTGAATTAAATATATGCCTTTTCTTTTGGGAAATGTAGACTCTCTGAAATGTTTAATATTTATGTTATATAATATCACAATTGTACTAGTTCATCATAAATGTATGTTAACAACATTAACAGTGGCATACATATTTTCACTATTTATTGTACAACTAAGTATATAGGGCTTAAGTGGTTAATAAAATGTCCCATCAGTTTTTTCTTTTTTCTTTTTTTCTTTTTTACAGAAATTGAACCCTGAATGAAGAGGTTTGATGTCTGCCTGCTATACTAGTTGGCACTCTATTTGCTTGGCTGCTTACTCTGATGTTTAACTTTGATTATTATTAGCGTTGCAATGCATTATGCATTTTAGACATTTTTGTCTCCGCCAGGCCGAAAGGCATGGCGAGAGAGTATGTTTTGCCCCCTGTCCGTCCGTCCGTCCGTCCGTCCGTGTGTCCGTCCGTCATTCTGTCTGTGGACAGCTAATCTCCGGCACCGTTGGCTTGCTCGCAGTGAAACTGTGCACACACACTCCCTGGATGCCACAGCAGAACCTCTGCCCCAATTTTTTCACATGGGCCTTTTTTAGCGCCACCAGGAGGCCGATTTGTGCAAAACATATTTTTTGACAGTACTCCTACAGATTTTGTCCGAAAATCCCGCAAATCGGTACACAGTATCTCTATAGTCATTAAACGAAACGGGTCTTTCAGATTTTTCATATATCATCCTGATTGGCTAAAAATGGCTTCCAAAGTTTGTAGGAGTGCTCCGTTTTGAACAAAATGCCTCAAATCATAAACACAGCATGCAATTTCCTTGAAATTTTGCACGCCTATTTCCACTATGCAGAGGAATAAATGCCACTTGAAAATTTTCAAATCAGCCTCATGGTGGCGCTATAACAGGCTGATTCGTGTTTTTACCTATAACTGCACCGATCTGTGTAAAACTTTGTAAGTGCACTCCCTAGAGGTCAAGGGAAAAAAACCTTTAACATGCATTTTTCACATCTGCCTGTTATAGCGCCACCAGGAGGCCGACTTATATAAAACAATTTTTTTTTATATTACTCCTTCCGATTATATCCAAATTTCACATGATCTCTATAGTCATGTGATCAAGACGGATGTGTTTGATTTTTCATATTCCATCCTGATTGACTAAGATTGACATCTAAAGTTTGCAGTAGTGGCTTGTTTTGAACAAAATGCCGCAAATCATGAACGCAGCGTCTGATTACATTCACACTATGTTGAGGAGCAAATGTCACCCTTTTCACATTGGCCTATTATAGTGCCACCAGGAGGCCACAATAACCTACCTGACCTGGTGGAGACCTGTGCTCCGAGGAGCACTTTTTCTAGTTTAATTGTGTTTTTTTATACACTCAGGTATTTCTGTTGTTGTTATGTGGTCCTGCACTGTAAAGCTGAGCTTTTAATTGTGTTGTAGGCTACCTCGGTATAATGACAATAAATTCTGATTCTGATTCTGATTTGGAAGATGCTCTGGATAAGAGCATCTGCTAAATGCCAAATGTATAATTTAGAAATTGCAATAAACCTACCCAATAATTTGGTATCAGTACAGTCATTGTTTTTTTCATCTACGGACATGGACAAGTCTTGCCACGGACACTTTTGTCCATGACACACTGATATGAGACACACTGACAACCTAACCAAGCTTTTTCCCTATTCTATATGTCCTTTTAATAGTCGGTATGCTCAGATCTATGTCTGTTACTGTATCTTTGTCCTGAGTGTCCCATCTTTATTATGTACAAAACTGACCTTTCCTGGATCCTCCGGGACTCTCCACCTGTCTCGTCGCTGCACCACTGCGTGCAGCCTCCTTTGTTCTGCTTCTTGGTTCTAATTTATCAGCGGCTCTTCCCTCCCACCTTGTCCTTCTGTCAAAGATTTGGCCCAGTTTCTCTGCTGTGAAGTGCAGGTTTCACCCTGGCATATTGGCTCCCTTAGGCAAATCTATTCCATAGACCCTTACTGTACTTTCCCACCAAGTCATGTACTAACGCACACATGCACACACTGATGTAACAGCTATGTTCAAATGTATAGCGATTGAAAAAAAAAAACTTCAAGAGGTCTTAAATACTTAAAATACACATTGTAATTTACAATTCTCTCTCTGTTGATATAATCAGCAATTACATCAGCAAAGAGATGCATATAGATCCACCCTCATAACTAATGAATTCTGTTTTAAATTGGTAGACGTGGAATTGTAGAATTTACATCAATGTGCAGTAAGCCAGGATGGACCTATTAAAAAAAACGCTTCCCCTCCAGAGAGGTCCTCAGCATGGGATGTGTCACCCAGAGGCATGGCGAACACATGTGATTCACTGGAGCATGAGGCCCATCTTTCTAGCCCCTGTATGCTGCATGGTGCCCATATAAGTAGCTGCAAATTTCATGACTGCCTTGTCCTAAGCAAACCCACAGTGAACCATGCTACATTGTCCGTCGTAAATCAAGCATGAGTTCCTGAGAGCCTGTCATCTCCAGCCAAGGAAATGCCAAATAGTACTTTGAATCAAATTGGATGAAAATGTGCACTCAACCCAACACGCTTGTCTGCTTCTGGGCACTGAAGGAGTCTTAACATCTCCCCGCCCATTAATCACAATAGGACTGGGCCTATTATGTGAAGAACTCACAACCGGACAAATGAGTGCATGAGCTGTATTCCAGGAAGTTACAGCCTATTAGTAACCATCTATACCCAACTTGGTGAAGGAGCATGTCATTTCCTTTGAACCTTTGTGGGGGGGGGACTGTTAAATAGTTGGGTTTGTGTCAAGTTGTGACCTGTCTTAGTTCTGTATTCCCTGGACGATGTTTCATCATTCAACAAAATGTGGTGTTTTTTTTTTTTTTGCAAAATGAACTTGCTGTTTAGTCAAACTGAAAACAGGGTCAGGGTTAATAGATAAGTAAATAAATAAATAAAATGTAGCTTGCAAGAGTAATATTCATAATATATGTATCTTTAAACCACCCGCTTGGGTAGACCGAACACAGCTGCGTAGACAAACTACTATTCAATGACAGTCAAAGAACATCCTAAATAGTTGTGGCGCCCTGGTGGCTCACCTGGTAAGAGCACATACCACATCAATGAGGCTACACAGCTGGCCCAGGTTCAAATCGGACCCAAAGCTGTTTGCTGCTTGTCGTCCCCTGTCTCTCAGCTCACTGTCTTTAAAAAAAAAAAAAGCAGAAAACAAACATCATCCAAATTCTTATTCTATTCCAGAAATCTTTCTCTGCACTGCAACTGATAGTTGAGACTGCAGGATACTGTGCAAGGTGTGGATGTTGCTGGTTGAGTGGAGGGACACCTCAATGACAGCTAATGAGGCGAGAACCCAACGACGTCCTTTAATGGATCTGTTCAGCCTATTGGGAGGCAGCACCTGGTGACGATCACCTCCAAAAAACAAGGTTTGGAACTTGAAATACTGTAACATCATTGTTATGTTATTTTTATGACCATACCGTTTTTGCATTGCCTTTGAAGTCAGACTGAAATGAGAGCGCAGAGGGAAGGGCAGCAAGCCATGGGGAAGGACTCAAACTCAAAACCAAAACAGGAAAACAGGAAATAATGTTAATCACAGTTCATATCAGGCTACTAATTTGTTCCAAACCCAAACATGCCCGTCTCTCTTCTGCTGACATCACCTTCCTCTGGCTCGACAGACGCTCTCCATCCTTAGAAACCCTGTTACCCGAGAGGGCACGGTGGCACCGTCGGTAGCGCTGTCGCCTCACAGCTAGAAGATTGTGGGTTCGATGCTGGGGGCGTGTCTTCTCCTCCGCGTCATCAGCGCCCATACCCTAGGTGGGGTTGGCGAAAGGGCCTACTCTGTGTGGAGTTTGCATGTCCTCCCTGTGTCTCTCAGGGTAGTTAATAACCTCACAAAAACATGTAGGATAAATTGGCACCGGGTGAAAAATAAGGGTAACAAAATCGCGGGATAAAAAATCTAAAAAAAGAAAAGAAACCCTGCTATCCAAAAAGCTTTTTAATAGAGCGAAATAAGGTACAGAGAATGCAGGCAACAGAAAATTACAAGGTCACAGGTGCATTTCTCAAAGACGCTGGACCATAATGACTATAGTAGTGCAACTATTGTCTGTGATTAGTTACAGGCAAACATAGGTGCATTATTAGGCATTATAAAAGTAGTTATAACGCATTATGACACAACCTTAATATAAAGTTTGTTATCGTTAAGCCAAGTGCAGATATTGCTCAGCTCAGTGCTGAGGGCTTTTTCAACTTGTAATTTGTCCCTGTCCGAAACCAGGAGCACAGAGTCATCCACAAACATTACAGTCAAATGCATAATGCCTTATGGTTATGAAGGCATATAACAACTCATAACACATTATGGCTGCTTTATAATGCATTATGAAGGTGTATATATAATGCATTATAGTTATGGGTTACATGATTTTTTTATGGCCACATCACTCAATATCAAAAGTTTCCCTGATGTTCCTCACAAAATTATCTTAAAATTGTTATTTAAAAACCTTCTTTGTGTCCTTTGCAGCGAAAATTAAATAAAAAGGCTTAGGGGGCATTGGTAACAACTTTGGGACAATGTGTGCAGGGGTGAACGCAATTACATTAATTGCAGTAATTATAACCATTCTTGTCATCTCACTTTGTGAGGAACTTGACTCATGGAATGATCAACGCACAACCACCTAACGGCGAGACTTCCTATTTTGAACTTAGTATCCATGGGGAAAAATCATTCAGTTCAAAGCAGGGACGTACATGAAGAATAACAGATTAAATCATCACAGGCTGCACATGTTGTCATTTAGTTAAGATTTGCAGATTTGGCTAGTGCAGGGAACTAAATGTGCTATTAAAATAGGATAACATGGAGTTATATGAATTAATAGTCAAACAATAATGAATGTAGCCTGACACTGAATTTTCATTTCGTTTCACTCCATTATTCAGTCTGAAAGCCCTCAGTGCAGCCGTTTTCTGTGGTGGGGGCGTGGCCAAAGTTGGACTCTTTGGCGATTGGTTCATACTGGATCATCCCGATCCCGATGTGAATAACGTCGTATAGATTTTCAACCGAGAAACCCCCGCCTTCGACACCGTCACCAGACCCTGAATGCGAGGCAAGCGATTCAGGGGGTGGAGCCAGGCTATAATGAATGTACAGTTAATCAACAATGAATATAAGAATGGATATTATGTGTACAGCCTATCATAATAGACTCAATTGGAATACTGGTATCGGTCTTGCCTCAGTGACCCCCTACCCCCCAACACACACCAAACCCCCCCCCCCCCTCTCGGTCACGGTATTGACTTGGTCTCGCTTTAGGTGGTCTCAAATACAGCCCAGCGGAAAGAAAGTAATAATGTTGTCGCTAGAATACAAGGTCTATCTTTGCACTTTAAAGAGAAATGGGGTGAGGAATCAAAGAATTGTCAGTGTGAGAAGAGCAAGGCAGAATTATTCTTTGATATTATTGTACTGCCTCCTGTGCTGTGAGGGTGCAGCACAATGAAAGCACATATATAATTCCACTGCAGTGAAAGGCTGGTGGCTTAACTATACATTCTGCTGACTGATTCAAACGCAGACAATCCTGGAATGTAGGATGGCAAGAGTTGTTGCAAATGTAAAAGATTGCAAGGGCTTACACAGTTTTCACCCATCCATACACTGTCACAGCTGCAAAGCCAGCAAACCCATTTAAAATATGGACTGTAAGGACTGTAATTTTCACAAGCATTTCATTTCACCCCTCCAATTCAAGAGACGATTCACCACTGACCTTTGACCTTCTGAAACATAAATTGCTGTGCATTTGTCATCCCCCAAAAGCCTCCTTAAAATAAAGCACTATGTTTAATGCTGCAGTAATCACAGGATGAAACCCCTGTTCTGACTGTAACATGAAAACCTTGCTGGTAAAATCCTTCATGATCTTTTCAACCAAAGACAAGGCAGAGTTTTTCTTAAACCCTCTTCCTCGGGGGTGCTTGCAACCTGCACTCACTGACAAAACAATGACAACAGGGTTCAGATTCAAGTTAGGACCAGCATGTCACATGTCACCCCCCTTTGTTTTCCCTTTCCTTTCTGCGTCTATCCCCCGTGCTGCCCAATTCAAAGACAGCAGGAATGCCCAAAAAGCAATCTGGCCCCAGAACGGCGGGGTGCAACAAGATTTTTTGTCCCACACTTTTCAGTCTGGTTGTTCCCCGTTGTGTACAGAATTTTTGTTACTACCAGTACACAAAAATTGCCAATCTCGGGGATTAACTGCTGCTGATGTGTTAACTGCTGCACCTCGTCAGCAGATTGGTGTGTAGGCTATAGCAATATAAACAGCCACTGTCCTCTTTGGATGAAGACCACTCACCTCAACTCTATCATCAAACAGTGTAGCCTACACATGAAGATGAGGCTCATGGCAGTGTGTCTGGGGATTTAAATAACAGTCCTGGAGTCCCTGCTTTGTCGAGCATCTATATGAGCACAATTGGCTCCGTGCTCGCAGAAGACAGTCCTACAGGAGGGCAATGGCCTACAACGGGGTTGTAGGCGGGCTCCCGCGGTTGGCTCGCTCCCCGACGGGGCTCGGTCGGGATTGCTTGGATCGTTTTCGCCCTACAATTGTTCTCCCCAATCTGCCTGTGAGGGGGGTGGGGACTTTACACCTTATTGGGGAGCGGTGTAGCCTACAACTTTCAGACTATCCCCCTCCCTCCCTCCCTGCTGCAGGGGGGGGGCGAGACGGGGAGACTGGCTCCACCACGGCATCCATCTTTGTTTACATGGAGTGGACATGTCACTTTGTCGCAATGTAATTAATTATAGGGCTCAGCAACCCAATAATGATGGTCTATTGGTGCTGTTTAGGCCCAAATAACATGTCGATTTTATGTTTTATATGTTTTAATTACATTTGGCCTGGATTTTTTTATATCTGGACTACTCTCACTGCCTGAGGATATCATTGCAGCAGAGCATACAGGTAAAGTGCCTAATGATTAATATGGCATAATCACTGAACAGTATTAGACCAAAGAAAGGCTCGTCATATTATATTATTTAATTGTTATATTATTTGAAATAGATTTAGCTTAGTTTATGTAGCAGGACCTACCATGCTAATGACTATGCTAACGTCATAATAACAGGGGTTTTCAGGCTGAGTGGGGCATGAATAACATAATCACTGATCACTGTTATGCTCCAATTAGACCCGACGTTATATTTCATATTATTCTAAATATATTTAACTTATGTATTATGTAGCCGTTCAAGGAAGAACCATGCTAACGATGCTAGAGCTAGCGTGTTAGCATCACCATAGAGTTTTACTACAGGCTGAGTGGGGCATGAATAACATATTCACTCATCACTATATATGCTCATTAGATCCTGAGAAAGACTAGATTTTATATTTCATTAAGATTAAGATTTGTATGGTTACATTTGATGTAAAAACGATGTTGCTGTTGTTGTTGTTGTTGTTGTTGTTGTTAGTCATCCCCTGTAATGTATTACACTAGGGCAGGGGTCTTCAACAGGGGGTCCTCAGAGTTACTACAGGGGGGCCGCCAATGTTAGTGTTTTTTTTTTTTACATTAACCACTTGAATCCTAGAATTCCTTTTCTGAGGGGAACATTAGCCAAAAATAGCCGATCTACAAGCTCATGTTGTGAGCTTGTAGATCGGCTATTTTTGGCAAAGAGGTTTGGTGTAGAGGGGAAAAGAGCAGATCAACTACACGTTTTCTAAGTATTGATGGTTTAAGTGGTTAACTGTCTGAAAATTCACATTAACATGAATCCAACACTGATGATATGGCTGTCAAGTCTATGAAGCTTATGAAATCTATGAAAAAGTTTAATCTGCGACACAATTGTATACAATATGTAGTGGGGGTCCCTGCTTCATCTCTCTCCACACGTTTGATATTCAGGACAGTTCTTAATGTTTTCTGTTGATCTGGGAAGCTGCTAGCTTTGCCTATATTCTCATTTATTTATTTAATATTTGACAGAGCATGATAGGAGACTCATCAATTAATTATTGTCAACAAGGCATTTGTAAGGACCCCAAATGTATTTTTTTTTTAAATGGAGTCTGTGTTCTTAACAACAACAACAACACAACGTTGTAGACATGTGTCATATTCAATCATGACCTAAGATGTATAAATGTAAAATTATATAGATCTACAAGCTTGCAGGTGCTATTTTTTTTTTTTTTAAGAAAACTAATAAATATAATCTAATAATAAGTGACATATTGTGAGCTTGTAGATCTGCCATTTTATTATAATAATAGTGGTCTAATGCATATCAAACTGGGGGTCCTTGAAATTAAAAGTTTTGAGAACCACTGTGATAGGGGATACTTTGTGTTCATATTTGAGACAGTTATTTATGCAAATATTCCAAACTTTCACTTTATATTTATTTTTAAATAGCCGATCTACAAGCTTGTAGATTGGCTTGTAATCAGCCGATTCGTGTTTTTACACCGGCTATTCAGCCCTTTTTAAATATTTTCTGTATTCACATGCAAGTAAGACATGGTGGTGTGACATGAAGCAAACAAAGCATTGGTAGTTAGTACTTCTAGCGTCTGCTGGATCCAGGGTGCAACTCCCTGCAGTGCTGTATAACCTGCTGAGTGTCTCACCTTTGTCCTGTTGTATGATTACATGAAATGTTATTAATGACTTAATGACTTAACAAATTAACAATTTTACTGAAACTGTTGACAACTGTGTGTATTGGCTGTGTTCAGAATCAGATAAGCTCACCTGGCTGAAACCCACTTCTTATGTTTTCTTGTAATTACACGTTTACACCTGTAGGCTACTACAACTTCACTGGAGATGCTGATGGTGCCATTTAGACTTTTTGTTGTATTATAATATCTGAATTCACTCTTCACTCTTCATACATCAAGCGGATAGCTCTGTGATTACACCTTTAGCACATGGTTGCTTTAGTCTGCAACCACACTCACTGAATGGAGGGTTTACCCCTCCTCCTGAGGTGTCAGACTGGACGGAAAATAGTTCAAATATACATGATTAGAACATGCTTAAACATTAGACAATTAAGGTCTAATATTGCTACAAATTGCTACAAAACCTGTATATCCAGTCGTTTTGGGGCACAAACAAGAAGTTGAAGGATAAAATCAAGTCTGATAATGATGTACCGTGCATGTTCACTTAAGACCATTTTTCAAATATTGATTTTTTTTTTAACATTTTGGAAAAATAGCCAATTTTACATCGAGGTGCCCAGATGTCCCTAGTGCCCACTATCCTGTATCTATCCAATGTAATTATGGTTTTGTCACAAGCTTTTGTTGGTTCAATATTTATAAAACCCACAGACACACTCTACAAGCTCATCCCGCTTCGCATCCCAACGCTTTGTGAGCTTGTAGATCGGCTATTTTTGCTACTTTAGTGTGACACTGTAGTATGAAGATTAAAAAATGAAAATACAAGAAGCAACTTGTAAAGCATTCCTTATGTCAGTATCAGTTCAAAACAGCAGCATCAGCCCAGTACCTCTGTTTGTTTATTGAACGGTCAAAGCTTAACACGTGTCAAGTCAGACGAACGTAAACCCTTGACTTCTGGTTGGTGGACTTCAAAATAAGAGCTCTTTGTCAAGTTATGGGAAAGTAAGTGTCTTCCTGTCTGTGGAATGTAAAATAAGAGCACTGTTGGCCTATATTGCGCTGTTTTCACTGTTGCTACACTTAAAAATATAAAATAACAAGTGTTAAGGTAGGGTAAGTGATTTTCTTTTGTTAAAATAAGTGTTAAATAGCTTTATATTCTGATAGTACTTATTGCTACAGAGTGTTTGTTCAGTAACATGAGTCTCCATGTCTCTGCAGCTCTTTATTAAACAGAAAATGCATTTTCAGGTCAGGATACCAATTTTATCAAATCAGGACAGAGAACTTAGACAGGATACAGATTAAACAAGTGAAATTGGAAGTGATGACACTAAGAAATGTGCATGTAAATTTGGAACTGGAACACTATAAAAATTAAGCTGATAAATGGGTACTCTCCTGATTGGCTGAAATGGTGTCACCTACCTGGAGATGTATTTTCTGTCTATCAAAGAGCTGGAGAGACAGAGAGACCCCTGTTACTGAACAAACACTCTAGAGTCTATAGCAATGAGTACTATCAGAATATAGAGCTTTAACCCATAACAAAAACCTTTTTGTTTTTACCAAAACATATCACTTACCCTACCTTTAACCCATAGTCATATTCATAGCTATTTAGATATTTGTCATAAATATTGAGGTATGACATTTTTTATCGTGCAGCCAGCCCCATAATTCGCAAGTAGAAAGTAAATAATAAGTGTTTAATTGAACGGTAATTACATTTTACCTATCATTTTGTAAAGGACGATTTACTTTTTGGGCAAGACCTGTGGGCAAGTAGAAAATGACCTATACTTGCCCGACGGGCAAGTGCCTCTGAGACCTTAGTGTCAACCTCTGATGTACCATGCCTCACATCCTTACATGCAATTATCAGTTCATAATTACATTGCCTTTTTAAAACAGATTAAGTTATAACTGATATAACAGCTCCTCCCTCCCCAACATGGAAAGCCTTCAGGTGGGCAGAATGGAGAATTGAGTTTAATACCCCTTTATTACTGCAGTGTGGTGCCTAGTTATTCAGGTCTTTAGATGTCATTTACAATGTAATAATGTTCTAGGGGTTGAACTTGTTAAATTTGACTCTGGATCTAAACACTGCCTAACATGGAACTGGAGACAGGAAAGCTAGCAGCAGTAGTTAAGAGAAACAACACTAACCAAACTAATACAAAAAGTAGTTCAAATGCAAAGGCAGGGGAACAATGCCTTGTGTTGTGGCACGTTGCTTGTGAGCGCCTATTTTAATATTTTTAGTGTACAAAGGAAAACAGGAGGGGGCCTAGTATAGAGTCCTGGGGACTATAGTCAACAAAATATATATGGTTTTAGTGGGTAACCACTTCAACCCTATATACTTAGTTGACAGGGTCCCCAAGGAGTGCATTATTAACTTACAGTATGGATCTTCTATTCTGCTGAATGTTTGCCTAGGTCACATGGGGTCATTGGGGGAGACACCAAGCTAGATGACTCATATAATACCCAAGACCAATCAGCAGTGGTCAGGGAGGGGCTACATGGGGGAATTGGGAATTGGCATCACAACAAGACTTCAGCCTACACATTCCACCACTAGCGTCCAGGAGAATTACCCTCCCATACGCCCCATCGCCGCTCGCGGGAGGGAAACCGGTGGGGAGGGTGATATTTATCACTGCACATACTCCTTCGGGCTGGGTCGGCACCTGTCAGCAGAGAGTGTTAGGCGGGAGGAGTAGGACGAAGGCTCTACGTCCTCCAGGTGGGAGCTCCTCACTGGCAGGTGAGTCAGATAGGATAAGATACAACAGCAGTGACAACACACAAATTTGTGTGGGGAGTAAATAATTGGCAAAACAACTTAATTGGGGAGAAAAAGGGGTAAACAGCTGAAACAAAAACACACAAAAAAAGATTCAGACTGAAATCTAGCATTCCTATTCTGGGGCGAACATTCAATGAAATAGCTAGCTCATTAGACATTGTAGGCTCACAACGGCATTGTAGGTCGGCAAAGTACTGTAGATAGGCAAGGTGATTTACTGTTGAGGGAGAAAATCAGTGGGCCAAGTATAAACCCTTGGGGGTCCCTGGTCAACCGAGTATAATAGGGTTTAAGTCAGGGGTGTCGAACTCATTTTGGTGTCCGGGCAAGATTGGTCAAATGGTGACTTGAGGTGGGCAGGAACCAGTTGCGGACGCACATGCGCGCTCACACGCATTCAGTTATACAGCATTGTTTTTCAATCTGTTGTCTTGTCTCAGAAAACAAACAATGCAATTTGTAACAATAATAATAATAATAATAATAATAATAATAATAATTATTATTATTATTATTATTATTATTATTATTATTATTATTATTATTATTATTATTATTATTATTATTACATTTATTATTATAAACCATTTTAAGTAGAATAATTTGAAGTTAAACAATACCTGGTAATGTGTGTGGGTGGTTAAATAATTACATTTATAGAACAGTGGTGTAAAGTAACTAATTACATTTACTCAAGTACTGTACCTAAGTAAAGATTTGACGCAGTTTTACTTTACTAGAGTATTTCCAATTTCCAGAACTTCCTACTCCACTACATCTCAGTCACTGCTATAACTACAGTATATCACTTTAAAAAATGTTTTATGAAGATTAGCTACTTTAATTATTTACATTTACAAAAATAGCAGATCTACAAGCTCATCTTAAAATGACACAGATGCTTTCCCAGATTGAATGTTAAATACGCTCTGAGTTCAATTAATACTGAGGATTTCACTGGGCAAGCTCCTGAGAAATAAAAGAAGCAGCTTTGATACATTTATACGTTTTTAACACATATATGATTAATGCTTCTAACTACCTATTACCATTATTATATTTTCAAAATGGCAAATTTACATGGTGTAGCCAGCATGAAATTTCATCTAAATCACTTGCTGCTCCCAGACACCTGACATCTCTTTGCTTTAACAAACTTAATGTCAGGGAGCAGTTATTTTCATAACACTGCACTACGTTTGTGTGTGTGTGAGACAGACAGACAGACAGACAGACAGACAGACAGACAGAGAGAGAGAGAGAGAGAGAGAGAGAGAGAGAGAGAGAGAGAGAGAGAGAGAGAGAGAGAGAATGTGTGTACATGTCCGTGCTGGGCTGACTCCTGTGTGACGATCAAAGAGTATAGCCATTACTACTGGACTAGTTCAATAGACTGTTAACGAGCCAATCAGCCAGAACATTCCGCAGCTGGTTAGACAATGCCTGGGCG
Source organism: Gymnoscopelus braueri (assembly GCF_963280865.1). Classification (NCBI taxonomy): domain Eukaryota; kingdom Metazoa; phylum Chordata; class Actinopteri; order Myctophiformes; family Myctophidae; genus Gymnoscopelus; species Gymnoscopelus braueri. The sequence goes on along the minus strand of NC_137610.1, from coordinate 44,347,242 downwards.
ATCAGAGGTACTCAGTCAAGTAGCAGCGAGTGGGGGAGGGGCGAGCTGCTTGGCAGCATAGCAATGCAAACTGCGACTCTAAGTCTGTTAGATGTAGTGTCAATTTACTATTTTTCAAAGTATTTCGCGGGCCGCTATGGACCTTTCCGCGGGCCGCAAAACGCCCGCGGGCCGCGAGTTTGACAGGCCTGGTTTAAGTGGATAAAATAAAATTAATGAATTAAATAAAAAGTTAACTAGCGATCTCGCCCAGTAATAGCTCTTCAATGTCTACATTTTAGTACAGCAAATGCAATGCAATGATACAGCATTAAAAAGAAAATGTACTTTTTAATTCTTGACTAATTTTAAAAGTACCGGTATGTACTTTTGTTTTTTTAAAGCACATACCCCTGTACTTAAACTCAAGTACAAATTTGACAACTTTCACTTGTATTTGAGTAATATTTGACCAGGAGTATCTATACGTGTACAGAGTTTGAATACTTTGTCCACCATTTCCCATGGTCCAATCCGGATCCCCAGATCTGAAGCCTCCTCATGCTGCACACACATTACAGACAGATGCCAGAAATGTAGCTCCCATATCTGGAATATGATGTGAAAACCTGGGTGCAGAACTGCCATGTCCTTTAACAATCCTGACATATTGATTTCTGTCTGTCTTTGTTGTCTCTGGATGAATGTCAAGAGCCCGGCTCTGTATGAGATGTCTGACAACAGGGCTGAATGACTGACTGAAGGCTTAATGAATAATTGAAGTGGCATTGCTAGGCAAAGTCAAGAGAGAGTGTGAGAGAAAGAGAGAGAGGACTCACAACACAGCCAAGTATAAATTAATCTGATTTCGGAAACGAGCAATTAAAATATAGTGAGATCGACAAATGGCCGGTCACGTTTTGAAAACATAAATGCATTGAGAAACAATCATCTGACGCTCTTTATGAGCATCTGACCTTCTTTTCATTCTTCCAGGCACACACCTGGGAGCTGCCCAGTACAACCACTGTCCTTTACCATTACACACTCAGCAGCACCCCTGGAGCACCTGGGAAGTGTCCTGCTCAAGGGCACCTTGCTGGGACCTTCATGTAGTGGCCACCTTCATGATTTTGCCGTATATGGCACCTGCCAGCAGCGATAAATGTTGGGTGGAGAGACTACAGCTGAGTCTGATGACAGTGGTTAGATAAACTGTCCTGTAACTTCAAATGTAGTGTATGATAGGGCTGGGCGATGCCTCGGTTATGATTAATGAACGATTATTGAAGAAAAATAGTGAAAATAGCAGATCTACAAGCTCACAAGGCATTGTGATGCTGTTTTTGTAAGCCACCCATTTTACAATGAAGTGCAATACAGGGTTAAGTGGTTAATCAGACTAATCAATTTAGTAGATTATTGTTTTTTTTTTTTTTTTAAATATCTATGAAATTGTTTCTGTGTTGATTCCTTGATAAGAAAAATCGTATTAAATTAGATTATTTGATTACTCGGTTATAAGTTGATTATTGGTTCTAAATATCGGTTTCAATATATTTTCGGTTAATTGCCCTGCCCTAGTGTTGTATATTCCCAATCAAAGTGCCCTTCGCATTGTAAGTTTGTAGATTGGCTACTTTTGCACGGCATACTGGTGAATAAGTATAAATCAGGCTAAACACACTTGAGTGCACAGTGGAAAGCTGCAAGACACCCAGGGAAATTTAAGGCAAATCTCACCTGGGCCCAAGCGGCGAGGAAAAAGGCTCTTTTTTTGACCAAATATGGAGTGGATTTTAATTACGTGGTGGTGGCTGCTCCAGTTTTCATTCCAAACACAGGGGCTATTAATTCATAGAGACATTCATGCCCCGACTCCCCGAGCCTCCCCGGAGATAAAGGCACATTGCTTTGACAATGTCAGCTTCACAATAAAAGGACCTGGAGCAACAGACTGGATGAATAGGGACATGTCGGCCTGCGTGCCTCATGACAATGAGCATACAACATGGGGAAGGACAATCAATCCGATGGCTACTTTCTGTGTTAATTAGCATGATTGATGTGATCAGCGGTACTTCTCCGGTGGGTGCTGCATGCATATACGTCCCTGTCTGACTCACATGCTGAGACCAGTCTGTCGCCATCAGAGATTTTTATGGACAATTTAGTCCAGCGTTCATTGTGAGAGAGTGAGCGTCTATTTTTACAGCATGGCTGCTAGGGGCCGAACCGTCTAGGCAGGGGGGACTGTGTGTGTGGTGTGTGCGTGTGTGTGTGTGTGTGTGTGTGTACGCGTGTGTGCATGCGTGCGTGCGTGCATGTCCGCGTCTAATATTACTTTCATTTAATAATGGAAGTGGTCAGTAGTGGTTGAATTGTGCTGAATCTTTGCCCAAATATGCAAATTACATACCTGTCAGATATTATCCCACCCCCCCTTTAAGTATATACATTTTTTTATTGGATAGGTACAGTGGGAAGACAGACAGTAAACACAGAGAAAGAGCAGGGGAGTGACATGCAGAAAATGGTCCAGCCGGCCAGGAATCGAACCAGGGAATCACTGTCAGGCATTAGAGTCCATGTGGTACACGCCCTAACCACTTGGCTATCAGGTCTCCCCAATGTCACCATATCAAAGATGGTGGTCAGGTTGAACTGAAACCGTGCCCAAATATGGAAGAAGTGAAGTTAGAGATCCACATGGGAGCCACACGGTTATTAGACCCTGTCTCGTTGGTTCTTTGTGAAGCCGCATGCAACAGTGTCAGCCAACAGCACTTTGCATTTTAATTCAGTTTTAGCAAGGCAAGTCTCTGCGTGAGTGTGTTTGTGAGTGTCTGTGTGCATGTGTGCATATCTGTCCTTCACGTATCTCGAGAACCGTCCCACTTCAAACCCAGTGCAGTGAGTGCACATATCGCTAAGGACCCGAGGGAGTGCGGTGCACGACATGAACTGCCAATCCGACCGATATGCCCATAGGCATTATACGGAGATCCGATGGATACAACGGATACAACGGGTATTGCATAACTGGGTGGGGCATGCATTCACAACTTGCATCATTCCTGACTTGTGGTCTAGTGCTTAATAATGTGAACTATATCATACACATCACACAGTCATAATCATACACATCAATATATAATTTAATCTAGTTTTCCCTATTTTAGCTACCTCATTACTTTTTTAGATCTGCTAATGGCGGGGTTGTAAGCATGGAATTCGTCCAAGTTTTCCACTTGTTTTCTGTATTAAAGGTACTTTTATTTACCCTGCGTGAGGGGAGTAATAAAAGCCCTGAGAGGGTGATAAGCCACATCAGCTCTACGAACAGATTATTAAAAAAGCAGCTGGATCATTTGAATCTACCAGTGCAATAGCACAGCAGGAATATCACTGCTCACATTTTGTTGTACACTGCTGTCTAAGGAGAAGGTGCTGTTACAGCACACAAATAGGCCCATGTTTCCCAAATGAAGACATTAAAATCTCACTAAACAGGATTTCTAAAAGTATTTCCAGAAACAGCTGAACACACATCTGTAATACAAGACACCAAAATCTCTTTTCGGGAGTTCATTTTGTGACTCCTAATGCATTTATTTATGAGCAGTTATAGCCTAAATTGTATATACTTTTTCATTTGGAGTTGTGTAACAGAGGTTTACTGCTACTGCTTCTAAGGACTGTATTTCTGTTAGGCTGGCTATTCTATACTATTGACCGTCGCAAGTGCTATTGACGGCAGGCCCGGATATGGTCCTTAATCACCCACCTTGATGTGGTGAATAGGCCTGATATTTATATAGGTATTATATTACTATTATTGCTATTACTACTTATGACTGCCGATGCTTGCCATCTGACGGCGTCGTAGCATTTGTAAGTAGGGTATGATGTCATGCGGTCGTAAGACTACGTCAGGGACGTAGTGCCGTATCGCTGTCGTCATCTTCGTAACAAGTTGCATTGCGTTATGGTGTTCTGTTTAAGCATCAATGAATTATCTCAATGCCTGAGTTGGCTGAGTGCTCGATGTAGCACAAATCCCAACATTCCACTAAACCTTTACAAGCTCTGCTTCAAACGCAAAATGTAATGCCGGTTCCATTCACAGATTTTTCTTAATTAGTAAACCGCACACCTTGCCATTGCAAATTGTGCACTGTTGGGCCTTTGCTGAATATAAATCTAGCCCTGAGTTTAATTATCTGGACAGGACTGTCCCAATTTAATTGTCTGTTCACCCTACCCCCGTGCTGCTACGACAACTGACCAATCAGCACCAGCTGCTGTCTCTGCGAGCGACCTCACTGCAGAAGGAAGTCACCTTGTCAAACATTGGATGGGAACCGAATGACAAACACAATTTGGTAGAATGCATGGCTGAGGAAAATGGACTTATTAGTAGGTGCAAAGGAACCAAAACGATGCAGAAAACAGCTAGTGGCCTTTGATGGATCACAGGATGGCTGTGAACTAGAGGTCTTCACGGGTCCAATATAAAGGCCTATACCCAAATGGACCCACGACATTTTTAACCGGATCCGAATGGACCCGAGCCATTATTAAAAAACTGAGTTCCGGACCCAAACAGAATCGAGAGCTGTCAGACCTGACCCGTATAGAACCGTAACATACCAGAACCGACCCGTCCATAACCTGAGGCCCCGAAATGACCGAATGCAAAATTGTTTACCAATTGTTTGCTAACGTTACTGTTAAGAGTTGTCTAGCGTGTTAAATAAGACTTGTGTCCAGTGGCGTAAAGTAACTAAGTACATTTACTCAAGTACTACTTAAGTACAATTGAGGTATTTTTTTCCAAGTATTTCCAATTTTCAATACTTTTACTTCTACTCCACTACATCTCAGAGGAAAATGTGGTGCAAATGTCTGGATATGCCTGAATTCCTAAATGTGGAGACCTCCACTAATTTTGCAGGAGCTCAAGTAGGCTAGGCTCTCTCTCGCACAACATGATGCGTTCCGTGAGCTGTGAATGTTTGAATAGATCTATGTTGTATCAACACAGCTAATGGATATTACAATACAAAGCGAATCCCCACTGCATCATGACCACATATCTGTAATTAGGCTGACATCTATTTATGTGTGGTGGGAAAAAGTTTAACTTACACTAATTGAGTCAAAGTTTTATTTCAGTCAGAGGAAACACCAAACAGGCTCTCCCTAAGCAAGTCTTTAGTCCCCCTCAGCAATCTCAGAGACGTTTTAGTGTATAAACACGCATGCACATGCACGTGCGCATGCACACACACACACACACACACACACACACACACACACACACACACACACACACACACACATGCACGCACGCACACGCACACACACACACACACACACACACACACACACACACACACACACACACACACACACACACGCACACGCACACGCACACACACTAAAACGCTCATCCAAACGTCCAAAGTTGAAAATATTTCAACTCTGAGACCAGATAAAATAAAAACTGCAGATGTGAATGTGCAGCACATAATAGAAGCTCAGCTCAGCTCATTACAATTCAAAACTAGGGGGTGAGTCAGCAGTTAGAACTGCAGAATCACTACCAATTTTCTGCCGTAATCTGAAGACTCACCTCTTCAGACTCCACCGTGGCCCGTAGCACTTGACCTAGCCTTGACGACCATGCAGTTTTTGCATGGTCGTTTTTTTGTTGACCTGGCATCCTGTAGTTTCTATAGTTTCAATGTACAGATCTTTTACTATTATATTATACTGTTTATACTGATGCTATGTTATTGGTTTACCTATGATCCTACATTAATGAGGCACCACTGTCTCTATGCGTTAAGATGTATGTGTTTACCTTGCTTACTGTAAGTCGCTCTGGATAAAGAGCGGCTGCTAAATGCCTAAATTGTAATTGTAAATTGTAGACAGAGCTGAAAATAGAAGAAGTGGACTAAGACCTTTCACATAATCAGCTGTTGCCTGGTCCCCATGACCATATGGCAGCAGCGGGAGTCTACGACTGTCCCTATGCAGGTGAAGGGACATAAGCTTCACATTAAATGTCCCACATCATTATTCAAATGTTCCCCGCACACATGACAGCAGGCTCTGTGAATACATGCTGCTGGGAACTTGGCCACGATGTGCACGAAGTTTCCTCAAGTGCCTGGTACCTATAGTACCAGGTATGAAAAGGAAAACATGAGGGTAGAGATACAATGGAAAGGATTGCTATAATTGTCATGATTTGTAAAGCATTACTCCACCATCCATGATGTCTTTAGTGTTAATAGGATGCCTGACAACTCGTCCTGTTCGTCTCTCTTCATGTGACTTCCTGAAATAGATTTACAGGCATGAGGTGATGTGTGAAAATGGAAAGCAATGGCAGGAGAAAAAAGAGCCCTTTTCTATCGTTATGCTGTTCCCTTGTACTACTGGTTCAATAGAACAACAGACTATAATAACCCAAGGTGGGAGTCACTGACTTATTAGAAGCAATGCATGTGACATGTTTCACATGCTTACTTCCTTTGACGCATTGCACCCAGCAAATTACTGGTTTATTTCACCAACAAACACACACACACTTCACACATCACACACTTCACACATCACACATCACACACGCACACGCACACGCACACACACACACACACACACACACACACACACACACACACACACACACACACACACACACACACACACACACACACACACATACACACACAAACACACATATGGGGGTGGAACCACAGTCTATGGGTGGAACGTATCAAATTTCATGCACACCAGTACTTCGAGATGTGTCTGCCTGTGTTTTTAATAGGGCTGCACGATATTTAGTAAACATGCAAAAAACGATAACATTGTTGAATCTCGTGATGATGACACTGTATGACTCCCAATAACAACTACACTGTTTTCATTTATTTATGCTATTTATGCTGTCATAGAGTCCAGACAATCAATAGTCTACTGTGCATGCACACATACAAAATGGCAAAGACAAATTATGTCAAAGCGTGTCAGAGGTAGGCCTGTCCCCTGAAAGTCGACGAGTCGATTAGTCCCCCCTGAGTCGACGCATTATTTGATTCGAGACGTCAGTGTTTTTTTTTCTTTGTCAATTATTTTTATAGTGTCAGTTACTAGTAGGTTGTACGGTGCGGAGCTCTGGTGTGTCATGTACTTCTAATTTAGTCCATCTACTTCCTGTAAGTAGACTTCTAAATAAAACCAGTTGACTAATCATATTACGCAAGACTCTACTATGACGCTTTTCAGAAGTAAATAAGAAATGACGTGGATTACGCGCAAGATTTTGGCAAAAGTTCATATTTATGATATGAAAACCATGCTCCTGTGACTTAAACAATGTACACCATTTGGAAATGTGTTAAACTCTTTGAACCTCCAGGGCATTAGGTGAGTGGACTGGTTAACTATCTCATGATGGCTAAATAAATGCTGCGGCAGTGGTGGAAGAAGTACTCACATGTTTTACTTACAGTAGGTAAAAGTATCAATACTGCACTGTAGAAATACTCTGATACAAGTAAAAGTCCAGAATTAAAAATTCACTTGAGTAAAAGTACAAAAGTATTGGTATCAAAATGTACTTAAAGTACCAAAAGTAAAAGTACTTGTTATGCAGAATGTTCTGTTTCACAAGTTATCAAAAGTCTAAAATGTATAAAATCCTTTGAAAATAGCAGATCTACTACGCGTTGTGAGCTTGTAGATCGGCTATTTTCAAGTAGCCAACGTTTAAATAGGGCTGAAGTGGTTAATGTATGTTTTGCAATAATAATCTAAATCTACAAAGTAACTAGCAACTAAAGTTTAAAATAATGGTAGTGGAGTAAAAGTACAATAATTGCCTCTGAGATGTAGTGGAGTAGAAGTAAAAGTATAGAAAAATGGAAATACTCCAGTAAACAAAAAAATCCTCAAAATTGTACTCAAGTACAGTACTTGAGTAATTATACTTAGTTACTTTACACCGCTGCAGTAAAGAGACATCCACACAGCTGACTGTGCAATGCAATTATCAGGTACATCTTGTCTTTACCATTATTTATTTTGTCTTGCACCAGCGACTACTGGATCTGCAACATGGCTCTTTGATACAATAGCGTTGTGTTGTGCTCTGAACTGTATGTACTGTAGTCCTACACAGGATTGTTGTCAATTAAAATAAGTAGTCTGACATCATGTAGTTAACGGATCATTGCTTTTACTGTAAATGTTCAAAAAATATTCATATGGCTCTGTTGCACTTCACTATGTAATGTGCCCTAAATCAGCACTGAAAGTTTCTGAAACACTTGCAATTGTAGTCTCCAATGAGGTCATAAAGGTCTATTTTCTATATAAAAACGACTCGTCGACTCTTTGCATTAAACCCCCGACTCTGAGTCGACTAGATAAATCCTGAGTCGGGGACAGACCTAGTCAGAGTTTGATGTAAACAAACCGCAGAGAAAAATGGTAGATGGGACATTTTTAATAAAAAGAATACCGCCACACACTGCCGAACTGCACGGTACAGGAGCCGATTTATTTAGAAGAAGCAATGTTTCTGTCACTAGGTACGGGTGTATTCTTTTTATTATTGATGTGCACTTGTTTGCCTACGCACCTGCTCTTAAAGTTTATATTCTAGGTGTGCGAAAGTTTTTCTAAACAGATGAGACATTTTGACAACTTTTTAACATAGCTCATAATTTTCAGCACATTTTGTAGGAACAGGAAACAGTGATTAGAACTATATTGCGACACGAGACTCGACTCCGACTCGCCCCTCAAAGACTCGAGACTCGACTCGGACTCAAGCTCAAAGACTCGTGAACAATCTTTATTTTATGTTTTATTTGAAGTCACAGGATTGGTTTAAAGATGGGGATTCAGTGGAGTTAAGAATTCAGAATCTCAACAAAAGACACTGGTGTCTTCATGACAAGAAAGAGACACTGGTGTCTACAAATTGACAAGAAAGAGAGAGGTGAGAAAGTGGTACAGTCAGCTGCGGCATTAAGGCCACTGTGGCCTCAGGGCATGCCATTTCTTTTGAGGGGCACAAGGCCAAACTGAGGGGCAACAACGGCCATGGCATTCGTGGTCTCCCCATTTTTCATTTCGGGTTGGGTTTGTGGACCATCATTACTGTATTTCAGCATTAGGCTACATCGTATAAATAGATAATTAAATAAATTAAGAAAAGAACCCTCGAGACTCGACTCGGACGCAAGCTCAGAGACCTCTGACACACACACACACACACACACACACACACACACACACACACACACACACACACACACACACACACACACACGTCTCTCTTTCTCTCTCATGCTTCATCTACTGTTCTCGTTTCTCTCCTTGTCTCTTTTCTTTCACACCTCTCACTGCACCTCTCTCTCTCTCTCTCTCTCCCTCACTCACTCACTCACTCACTCACTCACTCACTCACTCACTCACTCACTCTCTCTTTCATTCTCTCTCTCCAAAATTGTAAAAAAAAGTTGAGTATTTCAGACACAAGCAAGGCGAGTGAGAGGGAGAGAGGGGGAGATAGAGAGAGATACATTAATGTTATTAATGTCAAAGAACAGAGGACTCATCAACAGTAAATGATTAATTTCCTTTTCCCAGCAGGCAACTCTATGACGCTCCACTAAGAGCAAGTCGCAAAGACATAATTGTAGAATTGATCTGAAGATTTTGCAAGGTTTTATTTCATCTGTGTGTGTGTGTGTGTGCGTGTGCGTGTGCGTGTGCGTGCGCGCGCGTGTGCGTGTGCGTGTGCGTGTGCGTGTGCGTGTGCGTGTGCGTGTCCGTGTCCGTGTGTGTGTGTGCATGTGTGTGTGTGCGTGCACATGTGTGTGTGCATGTCCGTGTGTGCATGTCCGTGTGTGTCTTTGAAGCTTTGAAATCCTCCGGGGGCCGGGGCCGTGGGAGTCGTTAATTTGGCATACAAGGGGCTTGATGAAGTGTGAAGGCAAGGAAGAGATAAACAGCAAAATGACATGTCAGACAGACAGAAATAAGAAAGCTGAGAGGAGGACAGTGTAGGATAGACATATAAGGAAAGCTGAGAGGGAGACAACGTAGGAGAGAGTGAGACAGACATTGAAGGAAAGCTGAGACGGAGAAAGTCAGTGGTGTAGTGGGATGTATACATACAATATGCATACACTGCATACCCATTTCTTTTTCAGTGATCATTGCGTATACTCACTTCTAACGAGTGCATCAATCAGGTTTAGTGTAAATAACATTTTTCAATACATATTGATCCTGACTATTTGAAACTGTTTTAATACTCATTTGTCACACTACTGCCGCATGTTCTCCTCTTGTCGACTTCTGCCTAATAGTATAGGAGCACATGCACATGCACATGCACATGCACACGCACACGCACACGCACACGCACACACACACACACACACACACACACACACACACACACACACACACACACACGCGCGCAAACACATTGCCCACGTGGAGCAGCACCCTCTCTCACTCAGTGCTTGTCTCCTCAATAGACCCGTCTGGTTTCTCAATTTGAAAATAACTTGTGTGTCTTGTCACAGTGTTATTTTGCGGGTGTGAGCTTGCTAAAGATGACAAGTTGAGCCTCCTCTTCCTCTTCCCATCTCTTCCTGGCATCATTTGGACTCGTAAATATTTGTGGGGAAATATGCTGCATTTGAGGTGAAAAAACTGGAAATGCAAAGGATACCAACAAGCCCATCAAATAATACAGAGCAGTGCCAACCAAGGGTGCCAACATAACAAACACTACTTAGCAGTACCAGAAGTATGATGGTGGTAATGATGGTGATATACTTTTTCATAGGGCAGCCCTCTTATGTCTGTTGGTTTGGTTTGTACTTGGTTGTTTATTCACTAGTGAGTCACCAGTGGTGAAACTGTGCATTTACACTTTGGAAATAATAAACATATCATAAAGACAACTAAGAAATACACTATTGGTTCATACTGTACTTGTAAGAAACAACACATTTTAATTTGCCAATATGAGATAAACATTTTTAGCACACGTGTGTGAACAACAACACTTTTCCCCTCTCAGCTTTCCTACTTTCTGTCTCTCCTACACTGTAGGCTATCCAGTGTAGTGGTGTGGTGGAGAAGTGGGCATTCACTAATTTTGCCAAACATTTCAAGGTGACCCATGCCATAAAGGTGTAGGTGATAAAATAGGAAACCTGAGAGGAAGACTGTGTAGGAGAGACAGACAGTAGAAGAAGAGTAATGAGAAATGAGTGTCATAATTCAGTCCTAAGTCAACTATGGTATGTCTCTTTTCTTTGTGTTTTTCCAGCCCTTACAGTCTCTCTCTCTCTCTCTCTCTCTCTCTCTCTCTCTCTCTCTCTCTCTCTCTCTACATCTGTCTTGCTTCCTCTCTCGCATGTGGGTCCGGAGGCAGAGGGCTCAACCATTATACCGGGCACGCACACACATGCACGCACGCAGACACACATCGTTCAGTCACGTAGTATGATTCATTTAGCTGTAATGGGACTTGAGTCTGGCTCCTATTGTGTTTTTCCGCTGAATTTCAGGCCCACATCAATTAGAGCCAGAAGCACATTAACCTGGTTGAATGAGGGATTAATTATAGCCATTTCTCTTATTTCCTTATTGCATCGGGACGAGGGGCGGGTGAGTGATAAATCACAAGCACACTGGAGTTGTGTCTCCACCTGTAATCACATCTCTCACAGGCTGGAGAAGGGGCTGGGATATAAGACGGAGGAAGGGAGAGAAAACGAGAGAGACTGCAAGGACGGACACAGAAAGAGAGACCAGTCAGTCAGGCAGGGAGAGAGGGAGAAGGGCAGATTTGCAATGCATGAACAGATGATGGTCCAGTGCCTTGCTCAAGGATATGTTGACCTGCTTGCTGTAGAGATTGAACTGGGAAGCTGTACAAACAACAACCATTTTGGAACCGTAAAAACAAAAAACGGACATGACTTTGTCTACTGCCCCAAACGAGAGAGAGAGAGAGAGAGAGAGAGAGAGAGAGAGAGAGAGAGAGAGAGAGAGAATATGAGACAAATATTTTTAACACTCGTGTTGTGTGTCATGATCTGTACCATGGCCTGTTGTTGGACGTTTAGTTGCATCCTCTGTTCATGCTATGCCTAGTTTCTGTAGTTACACTTAACATATTATGTTAAGTCTTTTAGTCTTGTAGTGTTAGTCTTGAATCTTATTCTGTTCCTGTGCTTCCTGTTTGTTCTTGCTGCTGTCATCTGTTTGTGGCCATAGCTTTAGCTGAGGGGTTAGTGAGCCCGCCTGGGAACCAGCGGCCTAGGTTGTCCCAGGTGTGATTTCAGGCCAGGCCAGCAATGTGTCGATGTGTGACCCTGAGCAAGACTCTTAACCCCTAATTGCTCCCCGAGTGTTGTAAAATGGCACTAACTGCTCACAGTAGTTATAGGATGGGTAAATGCAGGGGACATATTTCACATGTGTGCAAAGATACAGTGACAAAAAAGCACCCCAAGGAGTGGGGACCAAATTATTATTATTGTCTAACCAGTCCCTAGCCTATCCCAGTGTTGATTGTCAGTTGAGTTCACCTGTGTGTAGTTAGTCCTTGTCTATTTAAATGCACTTGTGTTCTCTGTTCCTTGTCAGTTAAAGTTATGTCACAGTGTTTAGTTCTTTGTATATGCCAAGTTCCTATTTCTTTGCTCCTATTTATTCCTTGTCTCCTCGTGTTCCATATGTTCCTGGTCCACTGTTGTTTAGTCATTAAATTGCTTGTATTCAACCTGCCCTGTCTCTGCCTCGTCGTCTGCCTCTGTCCTGCACTTGGCTCTGACCGTGACAACGTGTTCATAATCTCATCATTAGAGCCTGAGAGCAGGAACAGCCCTGTAACTGAAAAAAATACTTTGACGTTTAGTCTCCTAGTGACCTCCATTGCAAATCCACCAGTACCACACCAGTGACCACAACCACAACCACAACCAACCCACCAGTCCCACCAGTGACTTCCACCACAAATCCATTAGTACCACCAGTACCACACCAGTGACCCCCACCACAAACCCACCAGTCCCACTACCTCCATCACTTGTCCCCATAGGTGCCATGCTGTAAAAAGAGAGATGGAGAGAAAGGAGGCTTGCTGGTGCCCCCCCCCCCCCCCCAGAAGAATCAGTTACAAGGTCAAGTGTTGTCATACCGTTGTCACGGCATTGGCACGGCATCTCCATTAGGAATGTAATGATGGCCCAGAAAACAGACTGGATCATCTGATTGGCCAGCGTCAAAGGTCCCCGTGGCGACAGCCATGATCCATCACCATAACGCTGATGGTTGCTGTCTCCGTGGCAACAGAGAGCGCACTCTGCCGCGGCCCGACCGTTCGTCCAAATGACTGGCTGACTCCAAGGAGCCTTTTAGGATCAACTCCCCGTGAAAGGCTTCATTCACAGACACAGGACAGTTTTTCACTAGAATCAATACTCCAATAATTCATATCAGGGACATTGGTTACAGATCGTACATGGCATGTCATACTGTATAGCACAACATGCATTCCATCATTTTCCTTTCTTACTTTTCAACACTATCATTCTTTAAGATATTTACAGTGTGGCTCTGCAGGAGGTAAGCCGTCTACAAATGGGTCTGTCTATGTGTCTGTTTGTTTGTTTGTCTGAAAGTAAACTGGCAAACCGCTGAAAGATTATATTTCTTATTCTTTTAATATTTAACTTTAATCCCATAATGTAAATCAAAGGCAGTTGGATCAGGCCAAACATGGAGTCATATGTCATAGACATGTCATACTGTAGATGACTTCACATCATAGACTGGCCAAATGATAATATCATTTGGACTTCATATTATGAAGTCCGACATCCATATTGGAGCAAAACCATTATTAGACCCTGTCTTGTTTCTGCTGTATTTTACAGTAGGCCTACTAGGCTTATTGATGCCTATTGGGAATGATGCCCGTTGGGAATGCATGCCCCTTGGTTATCATAGTACTTGGACAAGTTGATGACATCTGGGTTCTCCATATGGGCATAAAAGGGACACAGACAGACAGACAGACAGACAGAAGAGATTTGCGAATTTTTCGTTCTTGACAACCGCTAATCTGACAAACTTTCCAGTAGGCACAACACACCCTCCAGTCCTCTGTAATACAAACACCAAGTTTGAAGTTGATCGGTCTTGCGCTTGTCGAGTAATGCGCGAGACAGACTGACACAGATTTTTATAGATAGATTTTCTTACAGTATAACCTTGTTGTGTCCACCATTCTGATTCTGAGGAAGTGCTGATTGTTGAAAGTGTAAGCGCTGCGTAGTCTATTGTATTGTCCTGCACTGTGCTGTGATAGGTGACACCCTGTTGTCCTTGTGTTACCTCTGACATTAAGTATGTAGTTCCTGCAAAACTGTCACCATGATTAATTCCTCACTGATTGCTTTATAAAGGGATTCTGATGACATGTAGAAGTCAAGTCTGGTAGTCAGATTTTACAGCAGCAAAATGTCTGTGATGATAAATCTAGAAATATGTCCACTTAGCTGTTAGCAAGAGGCATCGGTGGGCGGCGGCATAATATTCAGCTAATATCAGCCACGTGCACGTGAGCCCAACGTGGCGTGCCAGCAAGATGCGACCCATTTATCTTCATTACGCTGTGCGTGGCATCTCTTTTGGGAGCAAAAATATATATAATTGCAGCCAAAGGCGATAGAGGGGAATGCAGACAAGCACCTTGTGTTTTCAAAGGTGATATGTGAAAGAGAAGAGCTGCGTCCATCCATCCTTGTATATCTTTCTATTTCACGTACAATACCACACAATAGTGCAGTGCATGTACTTTTAGTTTTTACTACACGCTAGAGGTTCGAGCCGCTACACGGCCCTCACACCTATGACAAAAAGCCTAATAAATAGTTGCTTTCAAGTGATGTAATAAAATCAGGCATGTAAAACTATTATTTTTTCAGTTGAGTGACACACTCCCTGTGGCCCATCCAATCTAGCACTAATGATTCATTAATTTTGCATTGTATATAACAAGGAGTTCCCAACTGCAGCAAGAGGTGGAGCCAGGAAAACGTGGTGTGGCAAAGATGAGAACAGAAAGTTGAGAAACTTTTGTGCGCGGTGGTCTGGATTAGGCATACAAACGAAGGTGACATGGGTCTGTCAGATGTTGTGAACACACCTATTTAGCAGAAAACCAACACTGTTGGTGTGAATTTGTGAATTTGGTGGGTGTCAGAGTGTTTCAACAATACAAGCTTATATATAATTATGACGTGGGTACATTTTAACAGAACAATTTTATCAGGAACCCTCTAGCTATCTTACCCATGCCATTCCCAATAATAGAAAGTACCTAAACTCTGAGTTTGTGAACCATGTCATGAGATCAATGTTAGGGGAAATGATTCATCCCAGTGTATTTTGAAGTGTATTAATTCTGAGATGGAAAGGGTGTACTGAAATGTAATCTGAAAAAAAGGGGAAAAAACAAATACTTGAAGACAAAGCGAATACTATTGCACAGTAAATGATGACTTATACAAGTTCAAATGTAATGTACACATTGTAGGATGAAATTGTAAAGCACTCACAATAAATACAGTAGCAAAAACGTAATATCGTAAAAAAAAAAAAAGCTTTTATTTGTGGAACCAGAATGTGTGTGAAAAAAGTTGGTAAAGCCTAGACTGCTAGGGTGCAGAAATAGTATAAAAATATAGTATAGTATAGTATAGTAATATAGTAATAACAGATTCCTTGCCTGATGGATGCCATGGTGGATTTATCCATACATCTACATAAACGTTTTCAAATATAAAGTGATTACCCCATGGCCACAGATGTTACAATTTTGCACGCGCCAGCAGAAGAACCCGTATTTTCCGTATTGTTCAATAAAAAGCCTTTTAATCCGATTGGTGGCCATAGAGTTATAATGTAAAAGAGTGCAATACACCTCCCAACCGATGGGTGAAACATCTTCAACAATTTTGGAAGAAAAAAATATCAATATTCTTCGCGAGAGAGAGACTCATCCCTAGATGAATGTTACTTCTTCGAGAGAAATACAATTTTAGGTAAGCCCATATACCTCGTTGTACAACAAATAGTGAAAATAACCGATCTGCAAGCTCTCAACGACGAGCTTGTAGATCGGCTATAAAAAAAAAAAATAGCCTAAATTAGGGATGTTGGTTAACGGTTTCCTTGGAGTAAAAGTATACTTACTAAAGTATTGTACAACAGCAAATATCGAGAAACTCTATCTTTACGTCACAGGTAAGCAGTGAAGGAATTAGGAAGTAGGAGGTTTAGAGTGACGAGTCCACTCGCAACCTTAGAGGTTTTTTTTTTCAGTGTAATATACTCTATGCCTAAGGACTGGTCTCTTATACTGTTGGAGAAGCAGATTCTGAGCCTTGTATTGGGTTCTCCCAGGAGACACTCTATATATTGAGTAACTGCAGAAGGTTAAGTACTAAGAACACACGTTGGACATTGATTGGAGGAGCTATAGGTTGCAGGGTCACAGACAGAAAACGTGTGTGCGCGCATATGTTCACATGTTTGTACATTATCTGCATGTGGGCATTTACAACTGCTCTACCCCCCCCCCCCCCACCAACACCATTGGGTTGGCTGGTTGGCCTATGAACGAACCAAGAGGCTAGCAGACGTCCCTCCAGGCTATGGGATGTAGTCTATACTAATAACCGACCCCATGCCTTTTCATAATAGCAACCAATCCCAAAACAATTAATGTCATCAGTTTGGATAGTTGTAATATGGACAGTAGCCTAGAGGAGGAAGATGCAGGGAGTGAGAGTGAATGAATGCGTGTGTGAGAGAGAGAGAGCATGCACTACTTGCAAGCATTTCACAAACATTTGCAAGACACAAATGTCTTGCAAAAGAACATCATGATTGATAAGATGACAGATATCCTTTTATTCGTAATGGTGGATATACGTAGCTCCATGTACCGAGTTTGGTGCCAATATGATTTTGATAAGGATGAACTTCTGCAGTCAGTCTGCAGTTTCTGCCTGTGCTGTGCTCAGCAGCCAGTCAAGCAGAAAGGACGTCGGGGTTGGTGCTACCTGCATGGCCACGGTCGAGTACATAATCTCCGACCCTTAGTTCCAGTCAGATCTGTTAAACTGGCATGACCAAACCTCTATGGGCACAACATGAACATCACTGATGAGGTTAAGCTATTGGTTGGGCAGCCACATATCACCACTTCCTGTATAGATTATTTCAAATTAAAAGCTCCCCCAGTGTTTCACGTCCAGCCATATACTAGTTTTTTTGTGTTTTGTTTAAACAGATGTTCGGCATAGAGAGGGTTATAACAACAATCTAATTGAATCTGCTTTTCAATCTTACCCTCCAACTAAATATATTTTTGCAATCATGTTGGGTGCAGCCACAGACTGAAGCCAATTACAATCCAATTTTGTCTATTCCCATACGAACTGGCAAACACTGTGCCAACAGTCAAAGGGGCTTGGGGGAGGCAATACCTTCCGCACACACACACGGAATATTTATATTTGACTGTATTCATTACCACTCAACTGTTTCGTTCTCAACTGATGAGATTAAATCTCACGTGAGCAGCTGAAAAGTTATATAATCAGAAAAGTTGAAATATGGTTGCTGGGTTGAATCCCTCTTGACTCAAGCTTCTCAGAGGCCAACAGACGGGTAGTACTGGTCAGTTCCCAATGGCTCACAGAAGTAAAGGTATTTGTATAGCAAGTTTCATCCAAAGTAAACTCAATATATGAAATCTAGTTTCATAACTTTATTTGTATATTACTTTTCAAAACAATATTATGAACACAGGCAGCAAACCCAGGTAAAATACTACTACTACAAAACTATGAAAAACTGCCAAAATAACAGATGAAATAAGTTAAAGAAAAGTAAAATAAAATAAAGCATTTATAAATCCCAACCACTCTCTCTCTCTCTCTCTCTCTCTCTCTCTCTCTCTCTCTCTCTCTCTCTCTCTCTCTCTCTCTCTCTCTCTCACACACACACACACACACACACACACACACACGCACGCACGCACGCACGCACGCACGCACACGCACACACACACACACACACACACACACACACACACACACACACACACAGCTTTGACGAACATCCGGGCCATGTAACTTTAGCCTTGCCATTGATGTAGCTGAGGTAGTTTGCTTATATACCATTGTGTTTTCCGGGGGCCATCATGCATGCGTGCTCACAAACACTGCTGCAACAAATCCTCCGACCAGACAGGGGTTTCACTTCCTATTGAGGCTAGCCAGGGAACAGGGACAAACAGACACGACAGGTATCTCCACTCATCAGGGGGCTGACAATGGAGCCGCCCGGCTTTATGTGACAGGGCAGTCAGCTAGCATTCAGGCCGCAGTACACACATGCTGCACGTGCCACTGCAGAGAGAGAGTCAGTGTTCATGTCAGTCAGCAGTGGTGGACAGTAATTAAGTACTTGAGTACTGTACTTAAGGACATTGTTGGAGTTCTTTTTTCTTGCTTGCTCATGACTTTCATTCCGCTACATTTCAAAAATAAATATTGTACTTTTGACTCCACTACATTTCTAGGAAGGGACTCTATTGGGACCCAAACTTACAATAATATGTCATGAATTAACCACTTAAGCCCTTTTTCAAATATAGTGAAAATAGCCGATCTACAAGCTCACACCGATTGCAATCGGCTATTTTCTTTTCTTTCAGATTTTTCTTTGGAAATGTTCTAAACAATATTAGAGCTCTACCGACTGAGCTACCCGGACACGTAGGTTCAGGGTTAGGGTTAGGTTTAGGCATAGTTTAACTGACCGGCGCTGGCAGTTATATAGGCTTAGGCTTAGGCTAACCCTAACCCTAACTTCAGTAAAACTGTTCCTAAACCTAACCCTAACCTCAGTAAAGCTATGCCTAAACCTAACCGTAAAACTATGATATATTGGCAGAGAAGCTGCTCCAGTGCCGGTGCCACCGGCAGCTGCTGGTGCCTCCGACTTAGGACGCAACCGCCGTGGCAGAGGAAACACACCTGCCGCTGCCGGTAAATGCACTCGCTCCTTCTGGAGAGATCTCTGCCTACCACTATGTCTAGTTCTAGCCACTACATTGAATTTAGAACCAGATGATCGGTACAGTATAGATATAGATATAGAGATCTCAGATCGTCTGGCTATGTGAGACTAAGTGTGAATCAGGAATGTGCTAATAAGCTGAAAAAGCATGTATGCCATAATAGCTTGATAAATAAAAGTTAAATAAAACCAAATTCATATTTACTGATTGCCCTTTACGCACCCTCACCCAGAGTAATGACCACAACACCTACCTACCTGATACGCATGGCATTTTGGTTCATAGTCAGAAATCTTAGTAATGAGCATCAGTGCAGTGTTAAGAACCAGTTTGTCTTTGTGTGTGCGCACACATAAGAGCGCACGCATATGGTGCATATAACTGGTGCGCAACAGCCTGCTTTTGCGCAACAGCCTATTTTATTTTATTTTATCCCGCGATTTTGTAACCCTTATATTACACCCGGTGCCAATTTTCTAAGTGATCCTGGGTGCTACACTCCCCTCACCAGCCTAGGGAGGCCAGGGCCGAGCTCATGCCTCCTTCAATGCATGAGAGCCAACTGACCTTCTTGTCACCTGACAGGGGGGAGTTTCCCTGGTTGGACGTAGCGCGTGGAAGGAACACGGCTGTCATGGGGGAGGCGGTATATAAATCAGCATTATTTTTTGGTTATAGTTTTTCTCACAAAATACCACTAGAGAACATAAATGAGACACAGCCCCACTCCTCAGCCACAGTATACCCTTGAGCCAGCACGGCACTATCTATGTTCTCTGCTCAGGATTGACAAGGAGCTGTCCTGATCAATATGTCCTTCTGACTGCTCCAGTCCATGCTCCAGTGTTCCACTTCAACCTAATCTGGCAGAGGAAGGAACAGTCAAACAAACGCCGGAGGAAACAGTGCAGGATTTCTGCAGCATTCCATGGATGTCTGGGAGTACAGACCCAGCAACCAAGTGTTGTCTTGTCAATAAACACACCGAGGTGCATCTCAATCAAATATCATAATCAGTACAAGAAGATGATTTATCATAAATCAAATAAATTACATAATCTAAAAAGCTTGTTTTGTGTGTAATGTGTAATGTTTGAATGTTTTAATTCAGAACACTCATTATTTGTGAATCCATGTCCATGTACTTTTGCAGTGTTCATTTCATCGGACTATTGCAAGTAACAGTGCCGAAATACTGTAGTGTCCGCAGTGTCGACAGTAACCCTCAGTCCGCTGACGAAGCAAAAACCAAACCGGTTTATAGCCCGGGCACCACAAAGGGTTAAGCCGACCCTCACTAAATAAAAACTTTCTATGGCTAAATATATTGTCAATGTTGTAAAATAAAAACTAGTCAAAAAAGTTAGGGAGTTAGTGGAGAAGAGATCCAGTAGAACTAAGACACATTCTGAACTTCATTCAAACGTGGCAACCCAGATGCCGACTCGGTGTTGTTGTTAGTGGCTGCGTTGAGACACTGGCGTGTTTTAATGTTTTTTGTGGGCTGTACATGACATATTAGCGTGAGTGTGGTGTGATAGAGAGACATGAGCAAAGTGAAAGCAACGGCGGGGGTTGAAGCGAAGTGGTCGCGTTGCGTGTGTTGTTGTTGTGGGGAGATTACAAAAGCGACTGCGTGGTGTTGGTTTCGGTTTCGCTACGTCCACGCATGCGCAGTGCGCAGGTTTTAACAAACTGCAGCCAAACGTCTGCGCATGGGCAGATATGCCGATTGTATTATAGGATGTTTCTATAGTGCTGGTGGTGGGAGCACAAACTAGAAAAAGTGCTCCTCGGAGCACATGCAGGTCTTCGCCAGGTCAGGTAGGTTAGTGTGGTCCAGCAATGTTCGGAATTCGCCAACTAGGCTGGAATGTGAAAAATCAGGCGGATCGGACGGATCTGTCTTGATCACTTGACTAAAGAGATCATTTGTACTGATTTGCGAGATTTTTGGACAACATTTGAGTAATATTTAAAAAATAATAATAATCGGCCTCTGGCACTATAATAGGGCAATGTTGAAAGGGTGGCATTTGTTCCTCAACGTAGTGCGAATATGCGTGGAAAGTTTCACTGCAATCGGACACTGCGTTCATGATTTGCAACATTTTGTTCAAAACGGGCCACTCCTGCAAACTTTAGATGTCAATCTTATTGATTTGAACATTTTCAAGTGGCATGTCTTCCTCTGCCTAGTGCAAAATGTCAAGGAAATTGCAAGCTGTGTTCATAATTTGAGGCATTTTGTTCAAAACGGAGCACTCCTGCAAACTTTGGAAGCCATTTTTAGCCAGGATGGAATATGAAAATCTGAAAACCTGTTTTGTTTAATGACTTTAGAGATACTCTGTACCGATTCGCATGACGTTTGGACAAAATCTATGAGTACTGTCAAAAAATATGTTTTGCAAAAAGCGGCCTCCAGGTGGCGCTATATATATATAGGCCGATATATATAGCTGGTCACAGACGGACGGACAGACAGACGGACAGACAGGCCTGGCGGAGACAATAAACGTTGATTATCCAGTGATGTTTGTGCAGAGTGATCAGACCAGCAGTTCTCTAGAACCGAATAACCTTCCCATCGGCTTCACGGATTGGCCAAGCTTTGCACCACGTTTGTGCGACTGTGGTAGCGTAAGCAGTAGAACTCCATTCTTCTACAGGGCAATGCACAAAATATCTGTATCTGTCTTTCTGTCTGTCTCTCATTTATGCCCATGTATGTTCAGACCCACAGGACAGAAAATACAATCTCCGGCCGTCCGCACTGGCGGAGATAATGACCTCTTCCCACACACACACACGCACGCACGCACGCGCACGCGCGCACACACACACACACACGCATACACACACACACACACACACACACACACACACACACACACACACACACACACACACACACACACACACACACACACACACACACACACACACACACACACACACACAAACACCAGTCCGATTTGGGTTTCTAAAAAAAGAACATTTTGAAGGTGGAATGATCTTTTGATCCAGTATGATGTCTCAGAAAGCCATCGGTTCAACGTTTCATTGCATGAAGCCAGGAGGAGAACATGTGAGTCCTGCAAATTCCTGTTGCCATGGCTACTAAGACACTCAGTATAATCAGAAAGACACTGTGTACCACACAAGAATCCCTATCCGCTGCCCTGAGCCACATAAATATGCATGGCCATAGGTGTGGGAATATCCCCTGTGGACCGACACACAATGAAGCAGAGAGATAGTGGTGATAGTAGAAATGTGAGGTTGGTCTATACAGTGGACCCCTAAAGGCTCCTGGGAGCCCGAGCATGTAGCGCTGCTCTGCTCGAAAGAAAGCCAATTACGCTACCGTCCGGACAGCCGAGCTGGGAATACAAGACAAGTTAAGTAGTGCACCTCTGGAGAGTGGCACAATAGTTACATTTCACTCTAATTAGTCTTAATGTATTTAATGACTTTCAGTGAAATGCATGTCAGACCTCTGTGGTTCATGTGTTTCTGGGAAGCTTTGAACCGTGTTGTCAGGATTTGTGGTATTTTGACAGTAGTATTAACATGTAGGATTATCAATTCATAATTAGTAATCACATGCCAAATGTTCTATGATTTGGACTTTTTCTAATTCAACCCTACAGGTCGAACTAGAAAATCTCCACCACCCAGGGCCCGCAAACTTTAGAAGTCAGTCATAGCCTATCGGAGTGGTATCAAAGAACACTAAAACATATGAAACGCAAAGCTCAATTCAATTTGCATTCATTCGTTTAGTCAACTGAAAAAAGTGTGTGTTATGCAACAGTAGTGTGTAATTATTCATTACATACAACGACATCCCTGTGGAATGCACTCCCCAACCATATCAAAGTAGCCCCCACCCTCCCATCCTTCAAAACCGATCTCAAAGCCCACTCTATATTGCTTTCCTCAGCTAAGTGCTCACCCCCTAGTTTTACTGTTCAGTTTGTATTGATTGAACTCTATAGACATAACTTATTTTATTGTGTTTTTTCCTAAAATACTTTATTTAATTTTTTCCTGCCTCCCCCATGCGACTTTGGGTCCTTAGAAAAGTGCTATATAAATCTCAGATATTCATTATTATTGTCTCCACCAGGCCGAAAGGCATGGCGAGAGAGTATGTTTTACCCCCTGTCCGTCCGTCCGTCCGTGTGTCCGTCCGTGTGTCCGTCCGTGTGTCCATCTGTCTGTGAGCAGCTAATCTCCGGCACCGTTGGCCCGGTCGCTCCCTGGATGCCAATTCAGAACCTCTGCCGCATTTTTTTTACAATGCCCTGTTATAGCGCCATTTGTGCAAAACCCATTTTTTTATATTACTCCAACAGATTGTATCCAAACATCACGCAAATCAGTACACAGTCTCTCTATAGTCATGTGATCAACACAGATCTGTCAGATTTTCCATATTCCATCCTGGAAGGATTGGTCCGTCTTGAACTAAATGCCTCAAATCATGAACGCAGCTTGCGATTTCCGTGACATTTCACACGCACATTCCCACTAGGTCGAGGAAGAAATGACACTTGAAAATGTTCAAATCAGCCTCATGGTGGCACTATAAAAGGCCGATTTGCGTTTTTAACTATAACTGCACCGATCTGCTTGAAACTTTGCACGCCTACTCCCTAGAGGCCAAGGAAAAACATCTGCCCTGCATTTTTCACATTAACCTTTTATAGCGCCACCAGGAGGCCAACTTATGTCAAACATTTTTTTTTAGATTAAGCCTTCAGATTTTATCAAAATTTCACGCACATCTGTACACATGATCTCTATAATCATGTGATCAAGACGGATCTGTTTGATTTTTCATATTCCATCCTGATTGGCTAACATTGACATCTAAAGTTTGCAGGATTGGCCCATTTTCAACAAAATGCCGCAAATCATGAACGCAGCATCCGATTGCGGTGGAACTTTGCACGCACATTCGCACTATGTTGAAAAAGAAACGCCACCCTTTTAACATTGCCCTATTATAGCGCCACCAGGAGGCCGATCTTTTCTTTTTTATATTACTCCTACAAATTTTGCCCAAACATCATGCAAATCAATACACATTATCTCTACAGTCAAGTGATCAAGATGGTTCCGTCCGATTTTTTATATTCCATCCTGATTGGCGAATTCCGAACATTGCTGGCCCACAATAACCTACCTGACCTGGCGGAGACCTGTGCTCCGAGGAGCACTTTTTCTAGTTGATTATATTATCATCATCATCATTATTATTATAATTATTATTATTACGTTTTTTTATCCTACTATAAATGCACAGAATTCAACTTCGGCACGCATATCGTCAAAGACTCGCTGTACCCATCAAGTAGGTCGGCTAGGCCACAAGTTGTCCAGAACCGCCACCAATATGCCCATAATGGGACAGACCGACTTCACTTCGATGAGTGATGCAGCAAGTGAGAAGTCGGTCGGATCAGCGGACCTCCAAAAAATATTGATTCAACTGCAAATCCCTATGGAGTAGTAGTACCCTGATGTCATCAATATGCCGTCATAGTAAGACGTCATAGACTAACCTGGACGCCATATTTAAGCATGTCTGACACAAAACTCCATATATGGACATACAAGGGGCACAGACAGACAGATACAGAAATCTCCATATGGGCATAAAAGAGACACAGACAGACAGATGGGTACAACGGGTGCTCTATTGCATAACCGGGTGGGGCATGCATTTCCAACTTGCATCGCCCCGTCTTCCATCGTTCCCGAGTAGACCTGTACCGGTCTAGTTTTATTAAATAAACATGATAATTACATATTGTGATGTTGAATTGTAAAGAGCAACATCATCACACCTTTATAACAGAGGGTGGTATAGCACCGTTTTCCTATTTTTCGAACAAACCTTTGTTTACTCGGGGGCGGGTGACGTCGTGCCATTATGACGGCAGTGTGCACTGTGCAGTCACGAACCCTTGAACCTTCGGACGTTTGGGGCCAGCCCTAATGGACATGTTACTCTATGGCTATAATGTCCACGCTGTTGCTATAACTTATGTGTATGAGACAGACTACATAAAAATAGCTGTCAAAAGGAACATTAATAACAATGGAGGGTAGTAATACGCCATTGTAGCATCTAGTCTGCCTAATCCAAAGATTAGGTTTAGGGCAAATTTGTGGAAGTCTGCACAACACATCTATAAATTCAAATCGACAACGGACCAGACTTAATGAGCACCTGTTTCTCACATCAGTTCAGGCACCTTTCATGATGGAAAACACCCGCTCAGAGTAAGTGTTGCTCATGGGGATCTTCAAGACAAACGACAGCAGCCTAACATACTCTACTGAGGGAAAGCAGACAGGTCTGCTCTTTAAGGCTTACCTACAGTTGCTCTGCGCTGCGGTATCATAGAAGCTGAGTAAATCTCTCCGGAGCCTGTCAACATTGAAAGCAACAGAGGAGGAGATGAACACACGGTTCACCTGTTGCTTTTGCACGGCTTAACTTTGGTTTGAAAGTCTGTTTATGGCACGTAGCAGGCTCAACCAATGTGGTGGGACGTGGTGCAACAAGGTAAGGTACTCCACAAGAGCATCTGAAATAACTGGAGGAATTGATCACTAACAGTCTCCACATCTATTTTCAGTGCATAGCTGGCACTGGGTGCTATTGATGCAATTGCACCCACTATGGTGAAGGTCGTCTCTGGTACGAAAGGAGCTCCTGGTAAAGACAGAAAATAGAGAATGTCGAAAAGCTAAAAACAAATCTGCATATTCATTTTGACATCTATAAAGAGAGACTTTGCATTTATAATTTGGAGCTGACATTCTTCTCTGACATCATTGCTATACAAACAGGAACAATCCACATGCTTTGTTTGTGACTGACGACAGGCTAACACATCCTCCTGTGTCTCTAGCCTCCAAACATTTGTCTAACACATCCTCCTGTGTCTCTAGCCTCCAAACATTTGCCTCCTTCTTCACTAACAAAATGCAAACAAATGCTTTGTTTGTGACTGACGACAGGCTAACACATCCTCCTGTGTCTCTAGCCTCCAAACATTTGTCTAACACATCCTCCTGTGTCTCTAGCCTCCAAACATTTGCCTCCTTCTTCACTAACAAAATGCAAACAAATTAGCGCCTCCATATCGGGTACAGGCATGTGTCCACGTCAAACTAACAATTTGATCTAATCAATCACGGAAACTTAGAAGATATCATCATACAGCATCTGAAATCCTCCGCCTGTTGCCTTGATATTCTGCCAACAGCCCTTTTCAAATTGCTTGGTCTCAGATCTAATACGAATTGTCAATACGTCTCTTCAATCAGGTTGCTTCCCACAGACACTGAAAACAGCAGTCATCAAGCCATTCTTTAAAAAGAATAACTTAGACACGTTATTATTAAACAATTATAGGCCCATATCAAACCTCCCATTTCTAAGTAAAAATATAGCTGCAAGCAGCAATAAGCGGTTTCGAGGGATAAGGCAGAGGCAGGAAGAGGCAGGCAGAGAGAAAGAGAGAGAGAGTGAGAGAGAGTGAGAGTGAGAGAGAGAGAGAGAGAGAGTGAGAGAGAGAGAGAGAGAGAGAGAGAGAGAGAGAGAGAGAGAAAGAAAGAGAGAGGCAGAGAAAGAGAGAGAGAGAGAGAGAGAGAGAGAGAGAGAGAGAGAGAGAGAGGCAGTGAGAGAGAGAGCGAGAGAGAGAGAGAAGAAGTGAACATGCATTAATGAATAAAGTCATGATTTTTGTTCAGTAAATTATATTTGGAATGGTTAAATTAGGGTTTGAACCAGGGACCTACAGACTTGCGGGTAGACAGTGTAAAAGATAAGGATAATTCCTTTAACAGGTCCTTTCATGAAAGTCCTTACGGTCTTGTTTCCAATGAGGGCCTGTGAGCAATTAGGGATTAAGAGTCTTGCTCAGGGACAAATGTCATTTCATCGACACATTTGCTGGCCTGGCCTGGAATCGTACCTGGGGCAACCAGGGCCTCTGGCTCCCTAGGTGGGCTCACTAACCACTCAGCTATGGCCGCAGTACTGACTGAGCCATTGGATAGACAGAATTGGATTTCATGTGTGGTAAGTTATCATACAGCATGGGTTGCTTATTATATACATACAAGCTCATAACGCGTCACATTGTAGATCGGCTGTATGTGGTTACTGTAGGTGTTGTATTAATAATTACATCTGCAAAGTAACAAGTAACTAATGCTGTCATATGCTGTAATTGTAGTAGAGTAGAAGTAACACAAATGGAAAGTAAAGTAAAAGTACTTCAAAATTGTACTGTGCTTTGTAAGCACTTGTATTGGTACTTGAGTAAATGTACATGTACACTTTTCAGCACCATTGAGGAGCCAATGACTGACAGGCTAGGTATCACCAGGTGCACTAATTGCTAGAGTGCAGAGGGACATGGGTTGATATTAATGGTATTAACTCAAAATGTATATATCACACAGATTTTTTGATTAAATCGGAGAGTGATGTAAAAAAAAATCTGTAGTGTGAAAGTTGTACGTTTATCAAATGTCAATGTATATTGTGTATTGTGTCTGGTTAGCTCAGTTGGAAGAGCTCTTGACTCTGAACAGCAAGGTCATGGGATCGAATCCTGGCAAAGGCAACACTTCATATGAGTAATCTGGTTCCCTGGTGTATAGAGCATTGTTACAGGTATAGACTCATTTGTTTGTTAATGTTGCTACCCTTTAAATGGCCATGGCCAATAGCGTGGCATTGGGCGCTTAACGTTAAATATTTGAAAAACTAAACATTATTTCAAAGAAAAGGCCACCAGGCCACTAATGAGTTGTGAGTGAAGACAGGTGTGATTGGTGATGAGTGAGAGCAGGTGAGAGGGGTGGATCCAATCCATGGGAATAAGGATATAAGGATAAATATAGCTGCAAGCAGCGATAAGCGGGGCCAGGGAATAGAGAGAGAGAGAGAGAGAGAGAGAGAGAGAGAGAGAGAGAGACGGAATAGATTGAAGAGAGAGAGAGAGAGACTGAATAGATTGAAGAGAGAGAGAGATAAACGGAATAGATTGAAGAGAAAGAGAGAGAGAGAGAAACGGAATAGATTGAAGAGAAAGAGAGAGAGAGAGAGAAACGGAATAGATTGAAGAGAGAGAGAGAGAGAGAGAGAGAGAGAGAGAGAGAATCGGAATAGATTGAAGAGAGAGAGAGAGAGAGAGAGAGAGAGAGAGAGAGAGAGAGAGAGAGAGAGAGAGAGAAAAGGAATAGATTGAAGAGAAAGAGAGAGAGAGAGAGAAACTGAATAGATTGAAGAGAAAGAGAGAGAGAGACTTGGAAAAGGAATAGATTGAAGAGAGAGAGAGACATGGAAACGGAATAGATTGAAGAGAGAGAGAGCGAGAGAGACATGGAAACGGAATAGATTGAAGAGAGAGAGAGAGACATGTAAACATAATAGACTGAAGAGAGAGAGAGATGGAAGCAGAACGGATTGAATGGACATCTCAACCTATTGCCATTAACAGGAATCGAACCCTCAACCTTCGGATTGACAGGCTGCAACACTACCTATAGTGCTATAGCTTTGTACAGATTGAGGTTGTCTGTTGAAGATAAAAGTGAACCAGTGAAAGCAGCCGACCTACAAGCTCAGAAATACGTTGCTATCTGAAAAGTTGTGAGATTGTAGATCGGAGAGAGAGACATGGAAACGGAATAGATTGAAGAGATAAGGATAATTCCTTTAACAGGTCTGTTCATGAAAGTCCTTGCGGTCTTGTTTCCAATGAGGGCCTGTGAGCAATTAGGGGTTAAGAGTCTTGCTCAGGGACAAATTTCATTTGCTGGCCTGGCCTGGAATCGTACCTGGGGCAACTAGGGCCTCTGGCTCCCTAGGCTGGCTCACAAACCACTCAGCTATGGCCGCCCCTCAAAAGAGAGAGAGAGAGAGAGAGAGAGAGAGAGAGAGACATGGAAACGGAATAGATTGAAGAGGGAGACATGGAAACGGAATAGATTGAAGAGAGAGAGAGAGAGAGAGAGACATGGAAACAAAATAGATTGAAGAGAGAGAGAGACATGGAAACATAATAGATTGAAGAGAGAGAGAGAGAGATGGAAGCAGAATGGATTGATTGGACATCTCAACCTATTGCCATTAACAGGAATCGAACCCTCAACCTTCGGATTGACAGGCTGCAACACTACCTATAGTGCTATAGCTTTGTCCAGGCTAAGGTTGTCTGTTGAAGATAAAAGTGAACCAGTGAAAGCAGCCGATCTACAAGCTCAGAAACACGTTGCTATCTGAAAAGGTTTGAGATTGTAGATCGGCTATTTTCAGAATGAAGTATGTCATACATTGCAAAAACATACCTTCTCAGATAAGCATTTAATGTTATCTTTATCAATTGCATATGTATTCATTAATAGAGTCTTGTTGTTTGCAATGCACTTTAAATGAAGTCTCCACCAAGTGAGGCTTGAACCGGCAACCTTGATGTTATGAAATATTCACTTAAGAGGGAAGCCATTGGACCAACAGACCTAATCCAGTGAAAACGGAGGTCAGACAGATGATACCATTTCACGCAAATAACTGAAAAATCCTGGGTTTAAGTGTTTTTCAAACTGCTCAAAATTGCGGACAATCTAAGGGCGGAGAGAGAGACATGGAAAAGGAATAGATTGAAGAGAGAGAGACATGGAAACAATAGATTGAAGAGAGAGAAAGATGGAAGCAGAATGGATTGATTGGACGTGTCAACCTATTGCCATTAACAGGAATCGAAGCCTCAACCTTTGGATTGACAGGCTGCAACACTACCTATAGTGCTATAGCTTTGACCAGGCTGAGGTTGTCTGTTGAAGATAAAACTGAACCAGTGAAAGCAGCTGATCTACAAGCTCAGAAACACGTTGCTATCTGAAAAGTTTTGAGATTGTAGATCGGCTATTTTCAGAATGAAGTATGTCATACATTGCAAAAACAGACCTTCTCAGATAAGCATTTCATGTTATCTTTATCAATTGCATATGTATTCATTAATACAGTCTTGTAGTTTGCAATGCACTTTAAATGAAGTCTCCACCAAGTGAGGCTTGAACCGTCAACCTTGATGTTGTGAAACATTCACTTAAGCGGGAAGCCATTGGACCAACAGACCTGATACAGTGAAAACGGAGGTCAGACAGATGATACCATTTCACGCAAATAACTGAAAAATCCTGGGTTTAAGTGTTTTTCAAACTGCTCAAAATTGCGAACAATCTAAGGGCGGAGAGAGAGACATGGAAACGGAATAGATTGAAGAGAGAGAGACATGGAAACAATAGATTGAAGAGAGAGAAGGATGGAAGCAGAATGGATTGATTGGACGTGTCAACCTATTGCCATTAACAGGAATCTAACCCTCAACCTTCGGATTGACGTGCTGCAACATTACCTATAGTGCTATAGCTTTGTCCAGGCTGAGGTTGTCTGTTGAAGATAAAAGTGAACCAGTGAAAGCAGCCGATCTACAAACTCAGAAACACGTTGCTATCTGAAAAGTTTTGAGATTGTAGATCGGCTATTTTCAGAATGAAGTATGTCATACATTGCAAAAACATACCCAGTATTTCAGGTTAAGTTTAACAATTGCACATGTATTAATTGACACAATCATGTTGTGTGCAATGCAACTTTAATGAAGTCTGCATCAAGTGAGGCTTGAACTGGCAACCTTCAGGTTGTGAAGCACACGTTTAAGGGAGAAGCCATTGGACCAACAGACAAGAACTTGTGAAAAAGGAGATCACACAGATGATACAGTTTCACGCAAATAGCTGAAAAATCCTGGGTTTAAGTGTTTTTCAAACTGCTCAAAATTGCGGACAATCTAAGGGGGGAGCTTACTGGTCAACGTGATACATGTGTTCCTCATGAATCAAGGCACATGTGTAAGCAGGTTTAATGGCTGTCGGCCAAACGAGGCATGACTTTTGCCTGTTTAAAGTTTGCACTTTCAAAAAATCGCTATAGCGCCCCCCTTTGACCAATTGGAGTAAGATTGGTTTCAGTAATATTTGGAATGACCCTCAACATTACCGCAAAGCTTCAAAGAAATGTGAGTCTGCATGTATGTGTTAGGGGCAGATGAATAATTGTCATAAAACTGCAATATTCATTGGCTCATTAAAGCTTCATTTTTTCACTTATGGAAAATCCTCGCTGCTTGTTTGTCGGCAAAGGTCCAAAGTTCATGTGTAAAACGTTTCGTGCAGATTACTCAAAAATCCCAGGAGGAGATAGGTTTTAACTGTTTTTCATATAATTCAAAATGGTGGGAGATCTAAAGGTCAGAGGTCAAAAGTCAGAGGGTTAAAGTTGTTCATCATGAGTAGACGCATATGTGTATTGAAGTTTTATGGCTGTAGGTCAAACAGGGCATGAGTTGTACCTGTTCAAAGTTGGCATTTTCAATTGAGTGCTATAGCGCCACCTTTTGACGAAAGATTGTGAGATTTATTTCTTGATAGTTTTTCTTGACCATCTACCATATGGCCGAGTTTCGTAAAAAGCGACAGCACGGTTCACCCAGAACTGCGAAAAGTGGCGGAAACAGAAGAATACGTACAATAATAAAACAGGTAATTCCTTTAACAGGTCCGTTCATGAAAGTCCTTACGGTCTTGTTTCCAATGAGGGCCTGTGAGCAATTAGGGGTTAAGAGTCTTGCTCAGGGACAAATTTCATTTCATCGACACATTTGCTGGCCTGGCCTGGAATCGTACCTGGGGCTACCAGGGCCTCTGGCTCCAATAGCTTGATCGCTTAATCATCTGCCTTGAAACCACAGGGTCGCCGGTTCGGTTCTGTTTACCAACAGACCTGAACCTGTGAAAAAGGTGCTCACAAATTTATTTGACACAGTTTCACGCAAATTGCTCAGAAATCCTTGGTTTGAATGTTTTCAAATTGCTCAATATGGCGTAAAATCTGAGGGCGGAGCTCACTGGTCAAAGGTATAGATGTGTTCCTCATGAGTCAAGGCACATGTGTAAGCAAGTTTCACGGCTGTCGGCCAAACGAGGCATGACTTTTGCCTGTTTAAAGTTTGCATGTTCAAAAAATTGCTATAGCGCCCCCCTTTGACCAATTGGAGTAAGATTGGTTTCAGTGATACTTGGAATGACCCTCTACATTATTGCAAAGTTTCAAACAAATGTGAGTCCGCATGTACGTGTTAGGGGCAGACGAATAATTTTCATAAAACTGCAATATTCATTGGCTTATAAAAGCTTAACGTTTTCACTTATGGAAAATCCGCTTGCTCACGTTTGTCGGCATAGGTCCAAAGTTCATGTGTAAAACATTTCGTGCAGATTGCTCAAAGATCCCAGAAAGCTATAGATTGTTACTGTTTTTCATATAATTCAAAATGGTGGGAAATCTAAAGGTCAGAGGTCAAAAGTCATGTTATGAAAGTTGTTAGGCATGAGGAGACGCATGTGTGTATCGAATGTTTCATGGCTGTAGGTCAAACAGGGCATGAGTTGTACCTGTTCAAAGTCAATTGAGTGAAATAGCGCCACCCTTTGGCCGATAGTTGTGAGTTTCGTTTCTTAGCCGTTTGGCATAGCCCTCTACCATATTGCCAAGTTTCGTAAAAAGCGACCACACGGTTGGGCCAGAACTGAAAAATCGGCGGATGAAGAAAGCCTACAGTCTCAATAAGGCTTCAAGCCTGATAGGCCTCGAAACCTTAATAATTGAAAAAGCTGTATTTCAACAACTGAACAGCTAAACAATGGCCTTAATCTTCCAGTCAGGTTTTCGACCACACCACAGCACTGAGACTGCTCTTGTCAAAGTTTTCAATGACATCCACTCAAATACAGACAGTGGCAAAATTTCTGTCTTAGTATTACTAGATCTCAGTGCTGCATTTGACACGGTCGACCACGATATATTACTAGACAGATTGAAAAACTGGGTGGGACTTTCTGGCAGAGTATTAAACTGGTTTGAATCAGTTTACCGAAACTGAATCATCTATTGCTAATTACACATCTCTGAGGACAAAAATCACATGCAGAGTTCCGCAAGGATCTATTATAGGGCCCCTACTGTTCAATATTTACATGCTCCCACTAGCTCAAATTATAGAAAACAAGCTACCATAGTAATGTATACAATCTACGTAACCGTATCACCAGAGGACTATGGTACAATACAAACACGGAGTAAATGCATTGAACAAAATCAACAATTGGAATTTTATTCAATTAAACCAAGACAAAAGTGAAGAAAACGTTTTTGGAGCCAAGGAAGACAGATTAAAAGTCAGCACCCAACTCCAATTGGTAATGTTAAAAACCCTAGTCAAAAACCTTGGTGTAGTCATGGACTCAGACCTAAATTTGAATAGCCACATTTACACAAACCTCAAAAATATAGCACGGGTTAAAGAACTTATGTCTTAGCAGGATCTAGAAAAACTTGTCCATGCATTCATCTTCAGTAGACTACTGTTACCTATTGCCTATGTGTGTGTGTTTTTTTCTTTCTATTAAGTTGGTTATTTTAACCTGGGTTACACTCAATCCGATCAGAACTTGCACATTGTGCATTGAACATTTGTATAGCTCCAGCAGATTTTTTACTTTCCCGAAATTTTAGCGGTTTATTTATCGGAAACTTTCACTCAGGTAAGACTGTCGTGGATGGAGATGAGGGGAGTGACTCATGAGAGCACTGCCAGGGTTAATGAATTGGCCGGTGTTTCTTATTTTATTTTTGTGCTCTCCTCTTGAGTGTGCTGGACCTGGCCTCTGGGCTCTGCACACACATAACATCAGAGAGAGAGAGAGAGAGAGAGAGAGAGAGAGAGAGAGAGAGAGAGAGAGAGAGAGAGAGAGAGATCTGACTCAATGGTGCAAAGTCATAAAGGACTTTGATTTTAACATGTAACATGTTGCCTACTGTATATAGACTTGGCACGTCAATATGTGCGTGTGTGTGGTTAATACAGCGCAGAAGTTTTAATTACACAATTCTCATCAACTGTGTTTGGTCAAGAACCTACAGTAGCACTCAGCGTGCTATAGTCACATAATGACCAATCGGTGAACATGGACTTTTATACAGTTATGTGGCCGTTCTCATGCATATTTCTCCTCAGTGTTGGTCAAATGATCTGAAATGTATTAAAGGTGATTTTTACCCTTTTCCAAAGTTAAGCTGTTTATTAGCATGTTTTCCCATGGGCTATGAGTTCTGTAGTGGAAGTTGTGGCCCGAAGTCAGCACATAATGGGTCCACGCGTCCCCAAGTATGGAATACCTGAATTTGAGAAGAATGTGTTTTGAGCTGTGTGTGAGACCTCTATGTCATGTTTATTAGTATGTCACTGTGTTAGTGTCAATATATTTGCTCTTGACTAATTGTATCAGTTTAAATACCTGTGTTGACTCATTCAAATGAAAGAGGGCTAATACCTGAATAATAGGTAGACTGTTCCTAATTATGTGCAATCTTTAAAACGCACACGCACACGCACACACACACACACACACACACACGCACACGCACGCACGCACGCACGCACGCACGCACACACGCACGCACACACACAAACACACACACACACACACACACACACACACACACACACCTTCCAAGACTGCTAAGATCAGCCAGTTCTCTTCTCCAAGCAGCCAGAAATGATGACAGGGCAAAAATGTAAAAGGAACAATCTGTTCGTCCGGCTGATTATGGAGGCTCCTACTGAGAGCGACCAGGTGCCCCATATCCAGCCCCCATCGTCAGCTCCCCTCCCTATAAAACCATCTGCCTTGGAAAGAATTCCCAAACACGACTCCAGAGTCATTTACCTGGAATTGCTTACCTGTTTAAATACACAGTATGCTAAAAAAAAAAGTAACACATTAAAAAATGCTATTATTAATCTATTAAGAGAAGTGCTATCTTGCCACAGCCAAGTGGTACTTGGCTGGCTTCATGCCTCATTTCCACTAAGCTCTGCGTGATGTCCGTAATTCTGTTTACTCCATTTATTCTACCAGTTCAGTGGCCTTGTGGTTAGAGTGTCAGCCCTGAGATTGGAAGGTTGTGGTTCGATTCCCTAGCCGGGTCATACCAAAGACTTTAGAAATGGGTGGCAATTAATGCCTCCCTGCTTGCCACTCAGCATCAAGGGTTGGATTGGGGGTAAGTCCCTGCTACATACTAACGTCATGTCCAGTGGGTGTACTTGTACATCAAGCTACCTCAATGCTACAGGAGATAGGCTCCTGCCCCATGGAACACAAGGCTTTGCAAGGTTTACTACATTTATTCTATGGGAACCTCCATGATCTCTGATGTGTTAGACACTCAATTACCATGACACAATTTAATCTTGTCAGTCACGAAAACTTGGAAGACATCATACAGCATCAGAAATCCTCCTCCTATTGCCTTGATATTCTGCCAGCAGGCAGAATATCAAGGGAACAATAATCGCAACAAAATTATCAACACATCTCTTCAGTCAGGTTGCTTCCCACAGACCCTGAAAACAACGGTCGTCAAGAAACTCTTGACGACCGTCAAGAGTGGGCCCGGACAGTTGGCCGGCCCGGACAACTTAGGCCTGGACAGTTGGCGTAACCGTCTGGGCACCTAGGCTGGTAATCAGTGTGTCGTGGGTTCGACCCCCGATCCCGATGACCTTTTCTGCGTGTCACCCCCCCATCTCTCCCCCCATTTCCTGTCAGCAAAACTATCTTAAAAAAAAAAAAAAATAAAAAAAAAACTATTAAACAATTATAGGTCCTGTTTCTAAGTAAAATATTTGAAATAGCTGTACAACTGAACAGCTTCCTAACACTAACACTTCTTTCTGTCTGTCTGTCAACATTTTAAATTATTATAAAACTAGCAAAACAAGAAAAACTGATAAAACTCTCTTTGTGTGCCTGTGAGATTTCAGCATAGGCGAGGCTTCTGATTCATAGCCATAATATAATTTATATGCAGGGTCTGTAAGCTGAGCTGCTTTTACAGTAACTATGTGCTTCGGGGACTTTCCAATTTGGCCTTGGGCAGGTCCTGCATCTCCGAATCACAAACACGTGACTTGAAAACCCAGGAGCAAGTTTTTCAAGGTTTCCAATACCACAGCTCTTTAATTGCAGCCTGGTAGAATGTGAAATTGTGAGTCAAATGAGTCAGGCTGTGGCCTCAAACGTGAAGAGATTTAACTATTACAAAAATTAGACACTTCATGGCCAACCACAGTTTTCTACCATCAATGGGAGCTGTCTTACTGTTGGTCACTGGGAGCAGTTTTTTCCCCCTAATCTTCCCCGTTATTTATACAGGTGAAATCCCATTGAGGGAAGCAGGTGCATTGATGATGGAGACTGCATGCCAAGTCAGACAGTGAACGTTTAAAAAGACAGTTCCTTAAGGGGAATGAAACCCTAGGCTGATTTTGTAGTTTGTTTTCCACTTCAGGTTAAAAACGACATCAGAAACACATGGCCGACTGCATGACACTTTATACTACACAGCTGTAAGCAACATAGCTGCAGCTAAACAAATTAATATGGGTGTGTTAGATTTTAGATGTGTCAATACTGTCTATCATGCTTGCACATTGGCATGCTCTTGGCTCTGGACACACCTATGAAAATCTAACACCCTAATTATTCTTTTTTTGGGGCGCAAATGTGTTTCTTACTAGTCTGCCATGTTTTTAATTTGTTGTGGTTCTTAACCTGAACTGGAAAACAAATTACAAAATCAGCCTGGGGTTTCATGCCCCTTTTAAGTTTTGAGATCTGTCTGCAGCACACAAGAAAGCTTGTTAACCAAGTTCAGGGACAGTGAGTAAGAGTACGTCGCTTGAATTTAACCTGCAGTTATTGGTTTTGTGTGAATTATACCCACAAAGGAAGGAGGGAAGCAAAGGATGGATCCATACATAAATAAGTACTAGTGAGAGTCCATGTGAGGCCAATGAAGACCACCCAACTCTGGCATACAAGGTGCATTTGTGAGTGAGAAACCTGCAGCCTGTGACAAACAAATAAAAGTTTTTGGCAGGGACACGCAAGTAAATCAGATCAGCCCGGTAAGGGAATGAATGTAGCCTTGACCATTTTTTCCTTAGCAACAAAGGAAAAGCACAATTTATTTCAGAAATAAAATCATTGTTTGAGCTTGAGATTATTTACTAAATTGTCAATGTGACATTGCCCAGTATAACCACAGCCTACTGGTCACTGGGAGCTGCCCAGTATAACTACAGTCTTGCTGTTGGTCATTGGAAGCTGCCGATAACCACAGTCTTCTACTGTTGTTGGTCGCTGGGAGCTGTCCAGTATAACAGTCTTCTACTGTTGGTCACTGGGAGCTGTCCAGTATAACAGTCTTCTACTGTTGGTCACTGGGAGCTGCCCAGTATAACAGTCTTCTACTGTTGGTCACAGGGAGCTGCCCAGCATAACAGTCTTCTACTGTTTGTCACAGGGAGGGAGCTGTCCAGAAACTGTCCAGTCATATACTGTATGTCTTAGGTCTTGTGGTTTCTGTGTATCTGTCTGTTGTTAAATTAATACTAGGTAACTTTTTCAAAAAAACTAAAGTTAAATTGTATATCTTTTGTGAGTGGCAAATGTTTCACAACACCCACTCCATGAATTTCACCCCCGAAAGCCTTTTATAAATATATTTTCTATTGAAAGTGGACAGGGATGTGTTTCCCGCGAAAATGACGTCACCTGTCCGGAAACGGAAATGGAAACTACCAGGAACTACCGCACCGGTTTCCTGTTTGGCCAGGAACTACCGCGCGAATAACAAAAAGGAATCTCACACTGTTTTTAAGACATTATAGGATTTGAAGATGGAAAAACAACAGCAAAAGAAAACACAGCTCACGGTAACTAATGCTCCACTGGCTAAGAGAAACGATCCGCAGATAGTATAAAACAATTAAAAGAACGCTTTTTGAAACGCTTCCTCCTTCCGGTGAAACGGATGGAATTCTGGGTAATGCAGGATTAAAACGAAAGACCTGCAGTGACGGTAATGACCAGCAGAGGTTGCTAAAAATCGTTTATTTTTGGACCTGCCTAATACGACTTTAAGTAATGTATTGCACTTGTGTTGTTTATGCATTGAGTCCAACTAATTTAGTCTTGAACTTTAATAACCTAGGACATACAATATGCTTGCTTTGAATCAATGAATGTGTCAGATGAACTATTCAGGCAGTATGAATGTATAAAATCAATGTAGCCTACAGTATAAAGCAGACAGTTTACAAAAGGCAAATAAAATGGTGGTCAATTAAAGTGTCACCAAAATGATGAAGTGTATCCAAACTTCAAAGCCCATTTTCCTTTTCAGAGTGAGAGTGGCAAACAACCTTCCTTTCTTCTCCAGCCAATGGGAGGAAGGTAGCTGCTTTTTCTTTTTTCTGTTTCATGCTTTAGAAAATGTATCAGGGGGGACGAAATAGCTCCCAACCTCATTTTAGTTAGGCTGAATGCAGTCCAAATACCCAAATACTCATCTCTTTTTTCAAAAAGCCCACTCTCTTGAAGTGTCACCATGAGAGTTGATGCCTTTTCATACTGCCTTTTTGTCAAATAAGCCATGCTAAATATTATGAATGTTAATTATGAAACTACTTGTACTTTAGACCCCCCCCCCTTCTTTCAGTGGAATCCTATGACACTTCAAATAGAAGGGGATGAAAGCATCATCCTGTGCAATGAAATGTAATGCTCTTATACAAAAAGGCTCTCAGAGCATTGCCTGCTTTTGTTCTGTGATTCAATTACATTCGTATATGGAACAAGCCAATGGAGACGGAGTCCTGGGCCTACAACAAGAACCCAGCAGCCATGAATGGGAAGAAGATTATAAACACTGAAAGTGATGAAGTTGTGTGCATCCTGGATGTTCTCCTGAGCATAGAGTTCTTGGGTAGTAGTGTTGCTGCAGTCTGCAATCTAAACTTCATTGGCCGTCCTTTCTGCTGGAATGCTAGTTTCCGGGGACTTAAAGGCCCAAACATGTTTGTTTGTTTCTTGTTTGGTTAATGTGTATTTGAAGCGTACTCATATAAACCCTGGTTTCTTGTGCTCTGCATATTTCAAAATAATGTATATAGAGTTTTACATCCCAAATCTGGTCTTCAGATCATAGTACTCACTATAAATGGTTTGCTGCAGGGCACACAATTGAATGGGACTTGATGTCATGCACCCACACGCCAATCAATTAATGACATGCATAAACACGCAATGTGCACACCTGTACGCATGTCTTTTCTCTAGGGTTGTAGTCGAGACCACCTAAAGCGAGTCCAAGTCAAGACCAAGTCCGAGGGGGGGCGAGTCCGAGTCAAGACCGAGTCCGGAAGGCCAGGGAGGGGGTCGAGTCCGAGTCGAGACCGAGACCGACAGGAGGCGAGACCGAGACCAGATTTTAGGGCATGGGACAGCCAGACTAACAGGATGTGATTAAAGCTAGCTTGTGCCTGTGAAATATTTTTTTTGGCTACTGCGTGCGTGTGTGTGCGTGTTGTGGAGTGCCGATTGGGGCCTGAGCTAACTGGCGTCTCCACCAAGGCGAGCAGAGGGCTGAGGAGAGGTTTCAGCACCAAAGACAGTGCAGAGCGCTTGGGCAAGTAGTGGAAGGAAGGTATGTGCCAGTTTTCATCCTCACCCAACTGGTGACAGCCCTGGTCTGATCAGCCCAGCCCTATAAATGTTTGCTGAACCTCTCCTCAGATGAAACTCACTCCCTTGGTGAATGGGCGCAGGCTCGGGCGGTAAGCAAAAACACACTCCAACATTTGTCCTTATATGCCTTGTTAAGACTGAATAAGACTAATTATGGTTTCTACTCTCTCCCCTAGGCACCATAGGGCACTTTATGGACTAGAAAACTGTTATTGAAATACCCCAATCCGGGAGGAATTTATGTTATCGTTTCCCCCTACCTACCTTTGTTAAAGTTTACCCCCAATAAAGACTGCTGTTTATGCAAATCAAGTGACTCGTATCAATGTTAATAAAATATTCAGTCAATCAATCAAAACCCTTTCTGTCCATTTATCACACCCCTCACCCAGGGCAAAAAAAGGCCTATACGTAAGTATATGCCAAAAGTGCTTAGAATCCAATTAGTAATAAAAGGCATGATCTGGAATAGAGATGAAGCCACTGCAAGTCATACTAGTTCATTATACACTTTGCTAGTGTATAATGAACTATTGCTTTAGTTTTGCTCCTTTCCCAAGATAAATTGTTTTAAAGTTGTTCTCTCAGTTATGAATAATTGTTTTGGCATATAGTCCACAGAGAGACACTAGAGTTTTGTGTTTTGCACCAACAAATTGTCTGCAGTAAAAAATGCAGGATAGTATATTTTGTGTAACTCAAAACATGGGGCCCCCGCTACCCTCAGCTTTCTCTCTCTATATACACCCTATCTATCTAGATCTGCATGTATGTATGTATGTATGTATGGCCTGCCTTTCCTTTGCATATCTGGAAGACTTCACACCTGCTCACATTGCAGAGGACCCAAGGGAGTGCAGTGTCAAATGTGAAGTTGAGTGGTTCTCCAGAACTCCGCAAGCAGCCATATCGCGGTTCCCGGCAACACCACAAGCAGCCATGTCGCAGTTTGCGGCAAGCTGGGGGGCAAACAATGGGCTTAAGTGTAGGGTTTAAGTGGCTAAATAAAAGCAATACAACTTTAGATCATCTCTGCTCTGAACACTGGGCGTGTCCACTGACGCTCGGACGTGGACGAAACGAAGCTCAGGTGACGGTCCTTGCAATACTATAAACAAAGATGGCTGCCTGTGTGTCCTGTGTGAAGGGCCTGTTTTACACAGGTATCATAACCAGTGTTATGTTAAAATTATAACTTAGATATGGTGAAAAACTGTTTAAGTGGTCTAACACAATTTAGTAAAACATAGTTCCCAGAATTTTCAGTCATGACTTATTAATATGTATATGTTTAGAAACTATTTATTTAATTTCCTTTTCGGGGTATTTAAAGTGGATCAATACTTTTCATCATTACTCCATATAGGACTTTTGTTTCGAACATATGTCTTGACTCATGGACATCTGATAAGTTTGATCGATCATCAAACTTATATGGGACACTGTGTCAATAGAACACATTTTTTACAGCATAAATGTGCATCAATATTAAGCCAATATTTCACATCTTGATACATCTTAATTTCAGTTAATCAGAGAACTCACTTCATTACGGTATCATGGTCTTTTATGAAAACATATATGGAAATAACAAGATTAACCAATGCATGAACACGATCCGTTTTATTCATAGCATTTCATTTTCGTTCATGATCATCTTTAGTTCAGTGGGTGTGAAATATGAAGTGCCCTGGCTGACTGTCTCAGAATCCATAATGAATGCATGAATGTATTACTATTTATTTTTCTCTCTTCAGTTGAAGATGCCTTTTAAAGTTCACCATGAATGTGCATGGCTGGGGCCTCACCTATCCCAGCTTGATCGATCATCAACAGCCAAATAGAAACCAGCTGTTGTTGAACCCATCCAGAAATGTCACATTCTGCTCAATCAGTGGGACTTCAAGTTTGAGTTCAAGAGATTTTGAGCCAGTTCTCTAGAATACATACCCCATGCAGGGTTGTGGTTACAGTACATGCCTCTCAGTCTAATAATATTTCAATTCTTACCTGTTCTGGGCATTAGATAGATCTAGATAGATATAGTTCTCTAGGACAGGAAATGAATTTTTACCACAAACATTTGGCTTTCAGGATTTCCATTTCCAGAAAACTGGTCTGTAATTCAGGCGCTGCGTTACTTCACAAATGGACTCGCCAACCAGAGCCTCACTAAATGCAGCATTATGCGATGAGGACAGCAAAACAAAAAAAGCAATCGTGTCAACAAGGCAGTGACTGCCTTGTTTTTTCAGTCGGTGCATTTGATTATTCTCTTGGATTACACATTGTTCTGGAGAATTAATCTTATGCATAATTCATATAATCTGGAGTAAATGAGGACAAAAATAGTGTTATTAACAATAATGTGTAGGTAGGGGACGTTTTGGGGGAAGAAAAATACTTGTCATGCATTGATCAGAGATTGAAACCACACTTTGGACACGTGGACTGCAAAAGCTTCAAAGCTTTGGGATACATCTAAGCATCCTGGCACTCCTTCTACCTTACATCTTATTATGAACTGTCCCGTTAAGACTGAATTGGCACACGGCATAGTCTGCTTCACCACAAAACACGGTTTTATCAGGGGGAAAAAGAGAGGAAAGCAATTCATTTGAGACAAACCTTTTACTGACACACTTGGTATTTCCCATCTCATTATTGTGGCTGATTAGAATTCATAGGCTATATTAAATGTCAGAGAAAGGCCAAGGATTGTTATGCAAATGTTAACCCAAGAATGTGTTCCATCCATTCACATTCATTTTCCAACAAAGGCATGTAACAACTTAGTAGTTTGTTAAAAAGAAAAGAGCTGCATCATTTGGATCAAACGATGCCACTGATCATGTTTGCCATCATTCACTCTTAAAGGCTCAATCAATGAAACATTTCTCTGTCTCTATAGGTGATTAACTGAGATTTTGATAAGATAACTAACCCTTCATAGACTAACACTATATAGAAAGACTATTGCTATTTAAAAAAAACGGATGAATGTTTTTAAGCCCGCTAGTGGTGGGACTCTAAAGATGGCTGAGATGGCTGTGGTAGTTGGTCCGTGTGTCGGTACATTCCCCACTTTAGTGAACGGCTGGATGGCCATGGCATTTTTTGTACACCATGATGAACCCCAGAGGATGACCCATGCGGATTCTGGAGATAATAAACCAACTTGAGACAATGTGAGAATGAACTGAAGCCAGTTAAAGCTGTGGTAGACAGCATTCACATAGCAAAATATTGTTGAATGTCACACTCGACCAGCTATTCTACCAGCAAAGTCAACATGGTGTGAGAGAAAATGCAGCCTCTGGGTTAGGCTTTGGCCCTGTATTTGGGCCCTCTGAAATCTCACCGCTCCCAAGATCCCTCGACCAATAAGGGGAGCTCTATGAACTTGAACAGCAGCCTGTCAATCATGCGCACACACGATTGACAAGCTGTAGTGGTTCTGGTGCCATTGCTTTACAATGGCCGAAAAGCCAACATTCTTTAAAGTTCCTATTGCTGCTGCTACTGCTCTCATCCTCAACAATAGATCAAAGGGAATAAAGATTATATTCTTTTTCAACCCCTTACACAAACCAAAAGCCAGAGGATGGTTGTGATATGGTCCCAGGGGAACGGGGAAGAGGAAGTCAATGTGCTGTGTTCTGTCTGTCAGGCCACATAGTTAACCAGTGTTATTTTTTTTATTTTAATGAATACATTGATATTGATAGATAGATTGGCTGTTGTTGCTATTTGGCATAGAACTAAGTACAGGGCTCTCTCTCTCTCTCTCTCTCTCTCTCTCTCTCTCTCTCTCTCTCTCTCTCTCTCTCTCTCTCTCTCACGCTTCCCTTCTCTTCCCCTTTGCCTCTCCCTCTCTTCCATTCTACTGTATACTGATTCACAGGCCGAAAGGCATGGCGAGAGTATGTTTTGCACCCTGTCAATCCGTCCGTGTGTCCGTCCGCCCGTCCGTCCGTGTGTCCGTCCGTGTGTCCGTCCGTCCGTCCATCCGTGTGTCTGTCTGTGAACAGCTAATCTCCGGCACCGTTAACCCGGCCGCTGTGCACACACACTCCCTGGATGCCAAAGCTGAACATTTGCCCAATTTTTCAGATTGGCCTGTTGTAGCGCCACCAGGAGGCAGATTTGTGCAAATCAAATTTTTGGATATCACTCCTACATATTTTGTCCAAACCTCACGCAAATCGGTACACAGTATCTCTATAGTCATGTGATCAACACAGATCTGTCCGATTTTCCATATTCCATCCTCATTGGCTAA
This sequence comes from Gymnoscopelus braueri, assembly GCF_963280865.1. Lineage (NCBI taxonomy): Eukaryota > Metazoa > Chordata > Actinopteri > Myctophiformes > Myctophidae > Gymnoscopelus > Gymnoscopelus braueri. The sequence goes on along the minus strand of NC_137610.1, from coordinate 44,303,002 downwards.
GATTGGCTTTCAAAGTTTGCAGGATTGGTTTGTTTTGAACAAAATGCCTCAAATCATCAACGCAGCATGCGATTTCCGTGAAATTTTGCGCGCCAATTCCCACTAGCCAGAGGAAGATAATGCCACCCTTTTCACATTGGCCTGTTATAGTGCCACCAGCAGGTCTAATTTGGCAAAACACATTTTTTGAACAAAATGCCTCAAATCATGAATGCAGTGTCCGATTGAAAGGCCTAAGAAGAAATGGCACCCTTTTCACATTGGCCTATTATAGCGCCACCAGGCCACAATAACCTACCTGACCTGGCAGAGACCTGTATCTGAGGAACACTTTTTCTAGTTTTAACTCTTTCTTATCTTCCACAATGCATCCCTTCCTCCCCTCTACTGAGCTTCCCGCTGAGTCATTTATCTCTCTCTCTCTCTCCTCTTTTTCTGAATCATTTCCTGTTTTCTCCATGCTGTGGCCTTTTTAGAGAGCGAGAGTGAGAGAGAGGACCCTTCTTCTCTCAGTGAGAGAAGGGGTCAGGTAGGTAGGCAGCGGAGGAGAAAGAGAAAGATGGAGGCTAGAGAGGTAGAAGCTTGGGAGAGAGAGAGAGAGAGTGAGAGAGAGAGGGAGATGGAGAGGAAGTAGGGGAAAGGGAAACAAGGAAAGAGAGGGAGATTGATAGAAAGGGGAGAGTGGAGGGATAGATAAGCATTTACAGAGTAAGCTTGGGTGGGATGTATAGAGAGAGAAGACAGGGCCGGACTGGGACCAAAATTCAGCCCTGGCATTTTGGTCCGAACCGGCCCACCACCCCCCGGGCCGTTTTGTCAACGGGGGGGGGGGGGGGGGGGGGGGGGGCGGGGGTTTCACTGTTTCAGCCCAGCCCTGCACATGAACTCTGCAGCCGCACTGAGGCCCCTGCAGGAAAGCATCCCAGCCCAAACATTCACGTAACTAATAATTGGGCTGCGCGACCCGGAAATGACCGTAATAATCCTAAAACGGGAGCGAAAATATATATATATATATATATTATTATTTTTGGCCCAGCGGCCCACTGGCCCAGCGGCCCACCGGGCATTTGCCCGGTACGCCAAATGGCTAGTCCGCCGCTGCATGAGAAAGAGATTGACTCTTCCGGACAGACATGTCCACAGAGGAATGTAGAACTTTGGGTCATATTTATTAAGTTTAGCAATCGATGCCGAACCAATATTTAATCTCAGCTGCTCTCTCATAATGTCAGGGTCTTCAGCTGCATGTGACACCAATAAAGTCTTCCTCCCTCTCCCCAATGGCTTACCAGTCCATTGATTGACTAAACAAAGAGAATCCCCATTAATGAAGCAGGTATTAACGTTACGACCGCCGCCGCTGTTCCTCAATCTGTCTGTAAACTTCAAGCACATCTCCCTCTGCCGCTTCATCTCCTTCCTTCTTCCTGCTTAATTTGTGGCGACGGTCCGAGGCGGAGCTCATCAGAGGGAACAACAGAGTTATAAATAATTACGCCTGGGGAAATTGGAAAGGTAGTCGTGCAGCGATGAGCGAGTCCTCGTCCCGCCCACTGCCGATCCAACAGCTGATTAAAAAGCACGGCCGAGGGGCTAATTCATTGGCCTTTAATTCAGATGGTCGTCTAATTATGTATAAGGACGTGGGTGTGTGTGTGTGTGTGTGTGTGTGTGTGTGTGTGTGTGTGTGTGTGTGTGTGTGTGTGTGTGTGTGTGTGTGTGGTGGTGGTGGTGGTGGAGGGGGGGTATAGGCTTTTTTGTGTCTGGTTTCTTCGAGGGGAATGGGGTAGGGTGGTGGGAGGAGTGGTGGAATGAGAGGGAGGGTGGCGAACGACAGAAATGCTCTCTAGGGAATTGCTCCTTCCCTCTATTTTCCCCGCATCATTATGCAGGCCCCTAACAAAGCCCTGATGAACAATTATATTTGTGCGGGTGGGGGGGGGCTTAGTGGCGGAGATGGGAAGGCAATTAACAGTTGCAAATGCAAGGCAACTCAGATAATCCAGCCATGTGCTTCAGCTCAAGATTGTTTTGGCCTGTTCAGCCCCCTCTGGTGGACAAATGTAAGGATCGAGTGACTTTGCACATATTCAAAGGCAGACTGACAGGCAATTAGTTTTGAATGAATTCATGTGATTCAAGTAAGTGAGTCACATGGACTGAGGTTGGGCCAATTTTATCTGGCCAGTCTGCCTGTGATTTTAAGGGAAATGTATTAGCAATTTCCCATTGAGAGATCAGTGTGCATCTGTCCACACCAGCTTTTTTTTGCGAGATTATAGCAGAGTAACTGTAGTTGCTGTAGAAATGCCTTGGTATTTCCAATCTTCAATCCTTGTGATCTTCAATCCTGTGGAGGAAACGGTGACACAATATTGTGTCACCGTTTCCTCCACAGTGGTACTGCACAAACCCAAAGCTTTCCCAGCTGTGTGGGAGTAAAGACTTGTAGATTTATGACACTAATGACAATGTCTCAAGTGGCACAGACACTGAAATGAGTCTCTTGGATTTGAAAACAAGCCCAGCCAAGGCCCAGGGTTGCAAAGTGAATCCCACAAGAACACAAAGGACAGAGGGACGAGCAAAGTGGAGGACATTTGTGGTAAACACTTTTTAGATGCCTTTTGCTGACATCGTGACAATGACACAGCAGAAAACCACAGCTTTAAACAGCTGTCTATAAATATATAACTCAAATAGCACAGATGCTATAACTATGGGCAGGATTTGAAAGCATTCTTAGAGTGCTGAAGCTGATATGTGACATTATGACTCAGACATATTGGTCGGATCGGCGGTGCAACGTGTGAGGGAACTATTCATTAGAAGCTCAAAAAGAAACACTAAGGGGTGATTATTCAAAAACATTCGTTTTTGCATTTTTGTTTTTTAAATTTCATATGAAAGTAGAACATCAGAGCTATAAAATTACGTATTACTTGTTTTGTATTGACTCAATAGTTTTGGAACTAAACTTTATAGAATGAATGTGAATTTAAAAAGAAACTGCCACAGAGAAAAACACCTTGAATGGTAAAATAGAGTCATTCACACTTTCTATTCAGACAATTCAGTAAGCTCTAAACCTGTCCCAGACTGCACTGCATGCAAGCCGTGGAATTTGCGGCGCAGTCGTTCCTTTGTATGGTCTATCTCTCTGTCTATATGGACCCTTTTCACAATTACGTCAGAGAGCAGGGTAACAAGCCTCAATGGCCTAGAGAAGGCCATCTTGTGAGATCTGCTGCTACAACAACACGGTATGACATCACATTGTTTTGATAAACAAACAGGAGGAATTCACCAACAATTAATTTCAAAAGGTAAAGTTAAGACTAATAATGTTAACGTATTTACTATTGTGTTTACTTGGTAATATTATCTGTCTTTTATAATTTGCTATTCTGAAACGGCCTTAGGGTTGAGAATGCTAGCACATGCTAGGTACGCTATGTGCATGTGTGAAACAAGTTTAGGTTACGCTTTGTTATCAACTTAATCAACTTAATCCAAGATCCATAATGAAGCCAATCAGTTATTAGACCCTGTTTTATTTTTTTATAAACCCCTTTTTGTCTCCGCCAGGCCGAAAGGCATGGCGAGAGAGTATGTTTTACCCCCTGTCCGTCCGTCCGTCCGTCCGTCCGTCCGTCTGTGGACAGCTAATCTCCCGCACCGCTGGCTTGATCGCAGCAAAACTGTGCACACACACTCCCTGGATGCCAGTTCAGAACCTCTGCCCCAATTGTTTCACATGGCCCTGTTATAGCGCCACCAGGAGGCTGCTTTTTGCAAAACACATTTTTTCACAGTACTCCTACATATTTTGTCCAAACGTCACGCAAATCGGTACACAGTATCTCTATAGTCAATAAACAAAAAGATTATTTCAGATTTTTCATATTCCATCCTGATTGGCTAAAAATGGCTTCCAAAGTTTGCAGGACTGCTCCGTTTTGAACAAAATGCCTCAAATTATGAACACAGCATGCAATTTCCGTGAAACTTTGCATGCACATTCCCACTATGCCGAGGAAGAAATGCCACTTGAGATTTTTCTAATGAGCCTCATGGTGGCGCTATAACAGCCCGATTCGTGTTTTTATCTATAACTGCACGAATCGGTGTAAAACTTTGTATGCGCACTCCCTAGAGGTCAAGGAAAAACCTTTGCCCTGCATTTTTCACATCTGCCTTTTATAGCGCCACCAGGTGGCCGACTTATCTAAAACATATTTCTTTACTTTACTCCTTCCGATTTTATCCAAATTTCACGCAAATCGGTACACATGATCTCTATAGTCATGTTTAATTTTTTATATTCCATTCCGATTGGCTAAAATTCACATCTAAAGTTTGCAGTAGTGGCCCGTTTTGAACAAAATGCTGTCAATCATGAACGCAGCGTCCGATTGCGGTCAAACTTTGCATGCACATTCACACTATGTTGAGGAACAAATGCTACCCTTTTAACATGTGCCTGTTATAGCGCCACCAGCAGGTCTAATATAGCAAAACATTTTTTTTGAACAAAATGCCTCAAATCACGAATGCAGTGTCCGATTGCCGTGCAAGGCCTAAGAAGAAATGGCACCCTTTTCACATTGGCCTATTATAGCGCCAACAGGAGGCCACAATAACCTACCTGACCTGGCGGAGACAAATTTACAACATTGACTTTAAAGGAAAGGCATGTTTTTAATCTTTTTATATGCACATTTGGTATTAAAAAATAAATGAATAAAAAGCTTCCATATGGTGGCTCAAAGCATAATCTGCAAACGAGGTTGATAGCAGTTGCTTGCGAACACACATTTAAGAAATCTTACCTAGGAACCATGGGGCATGCATACTGTAGGGATTAATGATGAACAACAAAAGCTGTACAGATTTATACATGTTATGAAATTCTGCCACAAGGCTTATAACTCAGGACATACAGAGTAGATGTTAAAAGGCAGTGTTTTTAAGTGCATAGTATTGTAGAAGTTTGAAATGCAAGTGCCACTAGGCTTCCCGGCACAGTAGGAATATGACATGTACTTCAGTAGCACAGGAACCTTTTCAGAAGAAGTGTAACCCATAGAGACATAGCAATGAGTGTTGGTGCTGTACAATGTTTTTACAATTCATCATATCAACAAAGTATTGGAATATAACCATGGATTACTGTGAGTGTAACACACAATATTTTTTATTTTATTTTGACTTATCACACAATCTTTCTCCTTGTAATTGTTTAGCTACACTAAATCAATGGCATCAGACTGCAGAAACACAAAACTGTAAACTGTAGAACACAAAGAAATCAAACTATCTAATGTTAGAGAATCATTTGAGAAACCTGAAGGTAATGATGATCCTCCTAATTTTTCTTCATTGAGCGGTGACAATGTCCTCTCAATGTCAATTCTTCATCAGCTACATACAGCCTGTGTTCCAAAACAACGTTTGGGAGAGTTACTGACTTTTATCTTAGAGTCCAGACGCTATAGCTGACAGCCGTAATATGGGAAAGTGGAAGTTTGCAGTCAGTACTAATGAAGAATATGGCCTAAAATATGTTTCGTTTACAAGACACAACGCTAACAAGTATAAGATGGATTTTACCACGAGGAGCTGATGCAATGAAAAGTCATCTGGAATTATTACTGAAGAAGGTCCAATGAAAGTTCATATTTATGCATTGTTTTATTTATGCCACATTGTTGGCCTTCTCTGTAAAACAGGAATGTGCAGTGCCTGTCATGGCTGGTCACATTTTGGTTTGTATTTTCTGTTTGTTCTGGTTGATGCTACCTCCTTAACCTAACTGTCACGTTGTGTATTTAGTAGACAGTACACACTTTGATTCATCTGATATGCACCGTGGGGTGTTAATAATTAACACAGTCATGACTATTAAAATCATGCAATTCTAAAGTAATTAAAAAAGTTTAGCTGCCGTTGCCGTATACCTTGAAAGGGGCGCTTGACAAAAAAATACAGAGTTATTATGCACATGGTCTCACACATCCAAAACCGGTTAGCAGTGTGACACAAATTCATTTAGGTTGACAGATTGAATTCCCCTCCAGTGATGGCATGAGAACACTTATTTCATGTAGCATTAAATACTGCTCATTGCAATGATCAAAATGGAATAAAATAGCATGGCCTGAAGCTTCACTGTGCGATGCTGGTGAGAACATATAGGCTATATATTCTTAGTACTGGTACTTCAATGAGGAAAGTTTATGCTGCAAACCAAAGGTTTATAAAAAAGAATTAGTCATAATTAATATATACTGTGTCAAATGTAGTGTTGACCCCATCAAATGTATATTTTATAGAGGATATAACCCCATAAATTAATTACATTCTGACGATCCACAGACAGGACCTTGACTTGGTGGTGTTAGGTGGTACTGAAGGGGTGAAATTATGTACTGTATATCCACCAAGCCAACCTACACAAACCATATAGACTATAGTACATCATAACGGTGCATCTCCATTTTTAGAAAAGGAATCTCAACGGCAGCGCATGGTTTGAGTCAGAAGCAGGGTGCGAGCATTGTTGACCGCTCACTCTCACCAGTGCTAGTATCAGCAGCATCATGCTGAGATGAATCATCGAGGCTAAGAGGAGGGAACAGTCACCTGGATATAACATTGGCGTTGGGGAGTTATTGAGGGGCAAGATGCTATCACTCACATGCCATTCTGATCGCTAAATCGTTTGAAGTAATAAGAGACATTCCTCCTTCTATGAGTTTGGACTGACCTGGATTGATTATTCCCTGGAGGGCCCAAGAGTTCAAAACTTTTAATCCATTCCAAGTTGATCAGATTTGAATGTTGTGTATTTCGAAACAAAAAAAAATCTTCATTGGGATCACTTTGTTATCCAATCTGTGATCATAGAATTATCTCAGAAAACATGGCAATAGAAAATATCAGAAGCATATAATAACATTCTTTTCGGTCTGTCTCTCCTTATTTGGCTCTGGCTTGAGACAATTCCCTGTTCCCTTTACAGAGGGAACAGCAAATGACCAATGAAGGTACTGTGGTCATTACCGTTGTCATATATCCAAGTGTTTGCCCTGAGTCTCATGTATACTTGGTCCCCTATGTCAAGCTGCAGAGTCATGCCATTGGTGGCTGTCAACCATGCGTTTCCCAACACATGGTTGTACACAGTAACAATCTGTACTCCATTCTTCATCAGTCGCAGGCCCATCGCGCGCGAAGATTGATTGTGGCCTGAAAAACTAAAGTAGTAAACCCCTCTTACTGGAGCCGTGAAAATACCTGTGGGAGATGGACAGGGTAGGACAAACATAAGTGTGACATAAATATACATTTTAGACCATTAACAATATCTTTTTGGCTTTCCATCTTAATTTCTGGGAATGATAAACAATTTAACAAATGCAAATCTACCCATTTGAGGATTGTAAGCCCCGCTGTTTGTGTAGACATCTTTGTAGGTTAATGTGATCTCGGTGTTGAAAGGTCCGATGTGGCCACCGGCGCCGCCAATTGATGCTCCAAAGGCCACCCGCCTCCCTGTAGTGAAATAAATGAAAATCAAAATCAAATGTAATATTTATTGCGAAGTACTTTTTACACATACCTAGATTTTGTCATCTGCATTTCATCCATCCCAACTATTAGGAGAAATGGTCAAGTAATTACCGTACCTTAACTCTTACCTCAGGTACTTAACACACCAGATACATACATATGAACAGAAGTGCACGCCCACATTCCATAAAATGTCATATAGTTAGGGGCAGAAGAATAATGTTCATAAAACTGCAATTTTCATTGGCCCCTGGAGGCTTAATTTCTTCACATAAAAACTTTTATCCAACTGGGTTTGTAGATATTGTGTAGAAAGTTTTGTTCAGATTGCTCAAGATGTTCTCTCAATGGTTGTGAATTTTGTTTCTCACCAGTTTTTCATGACCCTCTACCATACCATACAATATTTGTAAAAAGAAACGACTGCCCGGTTTGGCCTTGAGCGGCGGAAGAAGAAGAAGAAAACTAAGAAAAACAAAAGGGGTCCTACACACTATGTGCTTGGCCTTATGACTTATAGACATGTTACTTTGCCAGGTTCTATAGACAGAGGACATTTCTTGCTACATCAGGTGTAACATTTAATAACTAAAGGTAAAGTTATAATACCTGCATTGTGTCTCTTGACCTCCTCCATTTCACTCTCAGTGTTGTTGAGTCTCATTTCTAGGGTGTTCAGCTGAGCAAGAAGGGCTGAAATCATCCCAGCATTAGCATTACATTAACCCTGCAAGACCCGCTGTTGTAATAATACAACATTTGTATTTTATCAAAGAAAGTGTATAAATCATTTGTTATTTTTTCACCTAAACATCATCATTGGATCCTATTGTTTAGACTTGCTATGTCATTGGCCAGGATATTTGCATATAAATACCCCCCACAGAGGCAGGAAACGTCACAACTTGAAAATCCTTGAAGGAAGAAAAATCTATTTTTCACTGGACAGGATCCCTCACAAAAAGTAAAATGTCTGTAGCCTACAATTTTTTTGGGTGATCATTAGAATGTCTAGAACATGTACATATGTTGCATTGCTATTTGCTACCACCATGACCCAATGTTGTAAAAATACAACATTGGGTCATGGTGGTAGCAAATAGCAATGCACCTGTTCATCTGGAAAAGTGGAGTGGAGTATTATTAGTTTTCACAATACATTTATACAGTTTTATGTGTATTTTCCCCTATATACTGCATTAGCTTATAACATTTCCTTGCCTATAATGTTTTAGCAAAACATTTTGGTAATGTTTGTGATTAGCAATCAGTGTATGGTAATTGTTCATATGGGAGTCGCCCAGTTAAGACTCTCATCATTGTTCATGTGATGGGTGTTGGGGATTGCCCACTTACAGCCATCCTCAATCACTTTGTTAGGCTAAGCACCATCAATGATGATGGTGCTTAGCCTTTGTGAGGATAAGCAAAGCACAATAGGTTCCTGGTACCAGTGCCAAAGAAGAAGAACCCCAGTGTTCTGAATGACTTTAGACCGGTGGCCTTGACATCCCACATAATGAAGACCATGGAAAGACTGGTGCTAGCACACATGAGGCCCCTGGTGAAGACATTCTTAGACCCCTTGCAGTTTGCCTACGAGGCAGACATTGGTGTGGAAGACGCCATCATCTACCTGCTACACAGAGCATACTCCCTTGTAGATGAGCCTGGCAGCACTGTGAGGGTCATGTTTTTTGACTTCTCCAGTGCTTTCAACACCATACAGCCCTTACTACTTGCCGATAAGCTGCTGAGGATGCAGGTGGACACTCCCATTGTCTCCTGGATCACAGACTATCTGACCAACAGGCCACAGTTTGTGCGGCTGCAAGGATGTGTGTCAGACTGGGTGGTGAGTAACATTGGCGCCCCCCAGGGGACAGTTCTGGCTCCCTTCCTCTTTAGTCTCTACACCTCAGATTTCAGGCACAATACAGCTACTTGCCATTTGCAGAAGTATGCAGATGATTCTGCTATTGTGGCACGTGTCAGTGGAGGCCATGAGATGGAGTACAGAGGACTGGTTAACAGCTTTGTTCAGTGGTGTAAACAGAACCACCTGTTACTCAACATTGCCAAAACAAAGGAGATCGTGGTGGATTTTAGGAGGAAGGGGGCTCCCCCCCTGTCTCCTGTTTCCATTGAGGGAGAGGATGTGGAGGTGGTCCAGAGCTACAAATATCTGGGCGTGCAATTGGACAACAAACTGGACTGGACTGGGAACACAGATGTCTTATACAAGAAGGGCCAGAGCCGGCTTTATTTCCTGAGGAGGCTCAGCTCCTTTGGTGTGTGTAGGACTCTGTTGAACATGTTCTACCAATCAGTGGTGGCCAGCGCAGTGCTGTATGCGGTGGTATGTTGGGGGGGTAATATCAAGGAAGGCGACAGCAGGAGGCCGAATAGGCTTATCAAGAAAGCTGGATCTGTCCTTGGTACCACCTTGAATACTGTGGAGGAGGTGGCCAATAGCAGTATGAAGACTAAACTCCTGGCCATCATGGACAATCCCTCCCACCCCCTACATGACACTGTGAAAGGGCAGAAAAGCTCCTTTAGCAACAGACTGTTACACCCAAGTTGCAAGAAGGAGCGCTATAGGAGATCTTTTCTGCCTACAGCAATAAGACTGTACAACTCCACATCTGGTTGGCTTGATCAGGTTGTTTAGGATGAGGGCTGTGGGATGCAAGCTATCGGACTTTTTAGTAGTGTTTGGTCTGTCAATTGTCATTTTTTAATATTGTAGGTTGACTATGCTTAGATGCCTATTTTAGATGTTTTCTATTACTATAATGTGTTTTTATTGATGTCTCTATGAGAGTTGCTGTAACACCTTAATTTCCCCTCTGGGATGAATAAAGTACCTACCTACCTACCTACCTACCTAGGTTGGCCAGACAGTATTGTGCGACTTGTGAAATATGTACCTGCAGTGAGATGTGCTACTAATGTACTAAAGGTATGTCTTTATTTTCATTTCAGAATGCCACAAGCAAGGAGAGAGCCTTGCTTCACTGCAAGGGATGTGTTGGACATTGTAATGAATGGAGAGAGTGATGTGGACATCGACTAAAATAAAATAAATCTGAAAAATATGGCTTATTGATGTTATTATGCATAATGTACTGTTCTGAGGCCAAATATGATTCATAATGTATACTGTTCAAAATAAGGCCAAATTGCGTAATAATAAACCATAACCATATAAATGAACCCTTAAGTTGTTTTAGTGAAGTATATAGACATTTGCCATGTTATTCTGACAGTGAGTAAAAATGGCCTATAGGAAATTCTGCTACCCGTTAGACCCAATGTTGTAATATTACAACATTTCAATAAAACCTTACGAAAACATTTTTTTTTAAAAACATTATATTTTCCTCTCCAAAGTACTCCTACAACACCATCTGAAAGGTTGACATTTTAAAACATAACATTATTTTGAGTGGTTAATGTGATTTGACCCAATCATAAAGCTTCCCCTTCTCAACTATGTGGATCTAATATAAATTGCATTTCAGACACACACACACACACACACACACACACACACACACACACACACACACACACACACACACACACACACACACACACACATACACACACACATCCGTTAACTTACAAACTTTAAATGAGAATTTGGTCAGAATGTATTGAGAGGATAGTCCCTTGAGATGCAGCATCTCATTTTAGAGGGGGTCCTATACACATAAGTAAAACATGACATACAACAGATACACACACACATATATATATATATATATATTTGAAATATATATATACTATACACAGTATATGTGTGTGTGTGTGTGTGTGTGTGTGTGTGTGTGTGTGTGTGTGTGTGTGTGTGTGTGTGTGTGTGTTAAATTACCTTCCTCAATCTCAGTGCCGCTCACCTTGACCAACACTGCAGAGAAATATCACAGACAAAGTTACGTTAAAACATCAAAAAACATCTCAGCATTTAGTTGTACAAGTTGAACTGCAAAATCTAGCAGCAGTGTGTTTAAATTTTTTTCTCTCTATTGATATAATAGTAGAAAAAGCATTGCATATAGTCCAGTCATCTACTTGTTATGAATAAATGGAAAGCATTGCTTGTTGTCGTATACTTGTAATAAATACATGCATTGCATATAGTCCAGTAATCTACTTGTAAAAAAATTATAAAAAGGATTGGATATAGTCCAGTCATCTACATGTTACATCTACATATTGTGTTATTTATAAAAGAAACTGTGCTATAGCATACAAAGCACACAGAAATCACCTTCCGCATTCAGAGGCTGTTTGAAGCTAAAGAGAGCCGGTATAGGTTACAGGGTACTTAAAACAACTAGGGCCAGAACAAATTAAAAAGCAATGTGTATCTGCAAAAGCGATAAAAATATGGAATGGCTGTGAAAATTATTGAAAAACGTGTAGCTTTGCAAATTTTGAAAAAAAAAATATGGTATTAAATTCATTATAAAACGTTAATATAATAAACTAGAGGTCCGGGCGCCCGGCCAGCTAGCCGCACACGGGGCTCTAGTGAGGGCGTGCTTATTTTGGGGTACCAAAATCATGGGATAAAAATTTCCAAAAGAAAGTTACAAAAATAATAATAATGTAAACAAAATAAATAGATGAGGGACCCCCAGTGTTGAGACCCCTGCGGACCCCCGTGAAACATGGCGGACCCCTTCGGCTGTTTTTTTTTCTTTCATGAAGGTGGTTGCTTGTTTCTGGCGCACATCTGGCAACACTGACATCTGCTTGTCTTTTGGCAACGTGGCAACCCAGATGCCGAGTCGTGTGTTGGTGTGGGGAGATTACAAAATGAATGACGGACATATTACCGTTAGTGTGGTGTGATAGAGACATGACTAAAGTGAAAGCAACGGCGTGGGTCGAACAAAAAGGTAAGCAAGAGCGGGGCTTGAAGCGAAGGACGCGCTTCTGTTGTTGTTGTTGTGGCGATGCAGAGATTTCAATGGCCGCCGCGTCGTGTTGCTTCGGCTGTGGCCGTCGGCGTTCGGTGGTGCGCATGGTAAACGGTGCGAAAGTGTTTCCCCGTCCGTTGTGGTCGTAATGTGGTGAGTAGAATGAATTATGTTCCGTTGAGGCAAATGTGTAGTGAGCAATGAGAAGTACCCTACGCCACCCGTAAATTCAGCGCGCACGTTGTGGCTGGTGTTGTGGTGAGATGTCATATGTAGTTGTTGTGTTTAGTCCAAATCAATGCTGTGGGTATGCCGTCAGCGGCGAGAGGTCCAAATGCATGGAGTGGGTGTGGCGTCAGCAGCGGAAGTAACTTTCTCCTTTATATAGGTAGATTATGTAATTTTTACAAAAATATAGAAATATTGTCTTTGTTTTGTCTAAACTGATTGATGATTCTACAATTTATTTATGTTTTATATAGCTTATTTAAAGTAAGAAGGGTACTAGGCATATAAGCTAGCTTCAGCCTACACCTTTTCTGTCTAGCAGTTTAGTGCTGTTTTGTGTTTGTGTTGTTGTATGAAGTGTCATATTTGAATGTATTGAGAGGATAGCCCCTTGAGATGCAGCATCTCATTTTAGAGGGGGTCCTATACACATAAGTAAAACATGACATACAATACAGATACACGCACGCACGCACGCACGCACGCACGCACGCACGCACGCACGCACGCACGCACACACACACACACACACACACACACACACACACACACACACACACACACACACACACACACACACACACACACACAAGAAGGTAAGCCTATACCTATACAATGGGCCTGAGGTGGCTGCGTCCCTAAACAAAGACCTGGAAAACATCCGAAAGTGGGCTGCCGCCTGGAAGGTCACTTTCGAGCCCAGCAAGTGCAAGGCTATAATACTGTCCAGAAAGAGGAACCCATCTCGCCCAGATATCTTCTTTGGGACCGCTAAAATCAAACTCAGCGAGCAGATGGAGATTCTGGGTCTTTGCATAGACTGTATACTGACGTGGACTAGCCATCTGTCCAACATCTCTAAACGTGCTGGACAACGTCTTGGAGCACTACGTAAGCTGGCCAACAAGCTTGATGCTAAAGGCAGAGCCAACATCTATAAGACCCAGGTCAGGAGTATTATGGAGTACTCCTGCCTAGCCTGGATGAATGCCTCTCAGACCACTCTCAGGCAGCTGGACATGATCCAAAAAAAGGCTCTAAAGATCATCGGGGTGGATGAGGACCTTGCCCTACAGCAATATGCCATCAGTAAGCTGAGTCATCGTCGAACAGTTGCAGCAACAACTGTTCTTTATAAGATGCACACTCTCAGCTGTCCAGTGGATCTCAAAGCACTGCTACCCCAAGCTCACATCCCAGGTCGTATCACCCGGAGGGTACTACCAAGCCACGCTCTGGCCATCCTCAAGTCAAACACCAAATGCCTTGATAGGAGCTTTCTCCACCCTGCTATCACAACATGGAACAGCCTTCCCCCTGCGGTTGTTGGAGACATTACATCAAGTAGTATGCCTTTAAGAAGAGGCTGAACAAACACCTCCTCAGTAGTATGTGACTATAATCCCATGAAGCTCAACGATATTAAATCATCAAACATTCAGTTTATACATACCCCTGACTGAGTAGCTGCAGATCAGTGATAGGTTCTTTGAATGTTTTTTTCATAAAGCCTGTAGGCTATCTGCAATCTAAATCTAAAAATATTGAGTTATAATACCTGCATTGTGTCTCTTGACCTCCTCCATTTCACTCTCAGTGGCGTTGAGCCTCATTTCTAGGGTGTTCAGCTGAGCAAGGAGGGCTGAAATCATCCCAGCATTAGCATTACATCATTAATAGTTTACATTTAAAACATAACATTATTTTGAGTGGTTAATGTGATTTGACCCAATCATAAAGCTTCCCCTTCTCAATTATGTGGATCTAATATAAATTGCATTTCAGACACACACACACACACGCACGCACGCACGCGCACACGCACACACACACACACACACACACACACACGAGAAGGTAAGCCTATACCTGCACTACTCAGATTGAGTCTTGTCAGTCACCCAAAGCATATATATATATATATATATTAGGGGTGGGACGATATATCGATATCGCGATATATCGCGATACTTTCTCCAGCGATAACTAATCGATATACTGCCGAAAAATATCGATATTCATTTTTTTTTTTTTTTTAAGTTTGTGATACGTTGTTTTTCCTTCTCTGTATTTGTGTAATGATGATTTTGAACTGTTTGGTGCTATTTTATGTGTTTATGAATTGAATACAAGGACTATCGTGATATATCGTTGGTGAAATTTCATGCAATATATCGTGATATCGCAATATATAGATATGTTCAGATATCGTGATATATCGTTGGTGAAATTTCTTGCAATATATATTGAATATCGTGATATCGCAATATATCGAATATCGTAGAATATCGTGATATATATTGTTATCGTGGGCCTAATATCGTGGTATCGAGGTACCCATATCGTCCCACCCCTAATATATATATATATATATATATTTGAAAAAAATATATATATTTTTTTTTATATGTGTGTATTACCTTCCTCCATCTCAGTGCCGCTCACCTTGACCAACACTGCAGAGAAATATCACAGACAAAGTTACGTTAAAACATCAAAAAACATCTCAGCCTTTAGTTGTACAAGTTGAACTCCAAAATCTAGCAGCAGTGTGTTTAATTGTTTTTCTCTCTATTGATATAATAGTAGAAAATGCATTGCATATAGTCCAGTCATCTACTTGTTATGAATAAATGAAAAGCATTGCATGTAGTCCAGTCATCTACTTGTAATAAATACATGCATTGCATATAGTCCAGTAATCTACTTGTAAAAAAATGTATAAAAAGGATTGCATATAGTCCAGTCATCTACATGTTACATCTACATATTGTGTTATTTATAAAAGAAACTGTGCTATTAGCATACAAAGCACACAGAAATCACCTTCCGCATTCAGAGGCTGTTTGAAGCTAAAGAGAGCCGGTATAGGTTGAGGGGAACAAATACGGGGTACTTAAAACAACTAGGGCCAGAACAAATTAAAAAGCAATGTGTATCTGCAAAAGCGATAAAAATATGGAATGGCTGTGAACATTTTTGAAAACGTGTAGCTTTGCACATTTTGAAAAAATGAATAAGGTATTAAATTCATTATAAAACGTTAATATAATAAATTATGTAATATTTACAAAAATATACAAATATTGTCTTTGTTCTGTCTAAACTGATTGATGATTCTACAATTTATTTATGTTTTATATAGCTTATTTAAAGTAAGAAGGGTACTAGGCATATAAGCTAGCTTCAGCCTAACTTGGGCCCAGTGGGGCTACCTAACTTGGGCCCAGTGGGGCTACCTAACTTGTGCCCAGTGGGGCTACCTAATTTTTGCCCAGTGGGGCTACCTAACTTGGGCCCAGTGGGGCTACGTAACTTGGGCCCAGGGGGCTACCTAACTTGGGCCCAGTGGGGCTACGTAACTTGGGCCCAGGGGGCTACCTAACTTGGGCCCAGGGGGCTACCCAACTTGGGCCCAGGGGGCTACCTAACTTGGGACCAGGGCTACCTAACTTGGGCCCAGGGGGCTACCTAACTTGGGCCCAGGGGGCTACCTAACTTGGGACCAGGGGGGCTACCTAACTTGGGCCCAGGGGGGCTACCTAACTTGGGCCCAGGGGGGCTACCTAACTTGGGCGCAGTGGGGCTACCTAACTTGGGCCCAGGGGGGCTACCTAACTTGGGCCCAGGGGGGCTATCTAACTTGGGCCCAGGGGGGCTATCTAACTTGGGCCCAGGGGTGCTACCCAACTTGGGTGCAGTGGGGCTACCTAACTTGTGCCCAGTGGGGCTACCTAACTTGTGCCCAGGGGGGCTACCTAACTTGGGCCCAGTGGGGCTGCTGGCCCTGTCAGGGCTGGAGAGTGGGCTGGTCAGTCTAGCTTAGCAACCTGGCTAGCTCTGAAGCTGTATGATCATGATCTATTCAATTAAACAGTGTCAATCCTTCATCCTTGTGGAATATATTTTTTCTCAATATAATTGGTGAATACTTACCGTGAACTCCAACTGTGATTCCAGCCAATAGGAGGAGACCTAGCAGACCCACAGCGACCACAGGAAACCTGGAGCTGCACTTCCTCTCTGAAGAAACTGAAGGGACTGTGGACACGAAGCACAGTGTACCAGTAAGTTCAGCTCAGCTGTGTGTGTGTGTGTGTGTGTGTGTGTGTGTGTGTGTGTGTGTGTGTGTGTGCGTGTGCGTGCGTGCGTGCGTGCGTGCGTGCGTGCGTGCGTGTGGGTGGCCACCAGCAGAACCTCAGAAAGGAGGACTTTCGTCGGGCACATGTATTATAGCCTATGTAGCATTATGTATTATAGCCGCGGACCCCCTTCTCAAAATATTTTGAGCCAGGGACCCCCCAAGATTATTCCAGATTTTATACACCCGCCCCTCTATACACGAAATCAGGAACGTTGGTGCAGCCTATGTGAGGGTAAACCTCAATGCTCTTTTCGAGAATAAATAAAGGCTTCAATCAACCTCAAGTGTCTCAAACTAGATAAGAAGACCTTTATTGTTAGAAGAATGCATTAAGGATCATGTAAAGAGTGCTGCGTTCATCCCTATAGCTGTGCAGAAACCTGTTTATTAATGGCAATGTTACAGTACAGTATAACATGTATTCACATTTACATGCAATTGTGTCAATCAATCAATCTCATCGTTGATGATGTAATGTCACTAACCCTGACCCTTTAATAACATATCTTACCAGACTGCAGTATCTACCTGTATATGTGGATGGTTTTAATAACATATCTTACCAGACTGCAGTATCTACCTGTATATGTGGTTGGTTTTAATAACATATCTTACCAGACTGCAGTATCTACCTGTATATGTGGATGGTTTTAATAGCATATCTTACCAGACTGCAGTATCTACCTGTATATGTGGATGGTTTTAATAACATATCTTACCAGACTGCAGTATCTACCTGTATATGTGGATGGTTTTAATAGCATATCTTACCAGACTGCAGTATCTACCTGTATATGTGGATGGTTTTAATAACATATCTTACCAGACTGCAGTATCTACCTGTATATATGGATGGTTTTAATAACATATCTTACCAGACTGCAGTATCTACCTGTATATATGGATGGTTTTAATAACATATCTTACCAGACTGCAGTATCTACCTGTATATGTGGATGGTTTTAATAACATATCTTACCAGACTGCAGTATCTACCTGTATATGTGGATGGTTTTAATAACATATCTTACCAGACTGCAGTATCTACCTGTATATGTGGATGGTTTTAATAACATATCTTACCAGACTGCAGTATCTACCTGTATATATGGATGGTTTTAATAACATATCTTACCAGACTGCAGTATCTACCTGTATATATGGATGGTTTTAATAACATATCTTACCAGACTGCAGTATGTTGTGTGGCTGTTGCTCCTGAGATGGAGTGTTGTTCTGGAAATTCTCATAGTTCACACCACCTGTCTCTTCCATCTCTATGTTTTCAGAGTCTAATCTTAATGACTTAGATTATAAAGTGATACGGTCCACTCCTTTACACACACTGAATAAAAGTGTTGCGTCGTCTCTCCTTTATGTCTTTGACTCTCTTCCTCTTTTTCTGGTGTGTTCCTCCCTCACGCTTAGAAACTTTTTTTTTTTTTTTTAATGTTTGGTTGTTGTTTTCAGAGAGTCACATAATTATCTAACTCCACCGATCTGTGTAAAACTTTGTATGAGCACTCCCTAGATGCCAAGGAATAACCTTTGCCCTGCATTTTTCATATTACTCCTTCAGATCTTATCTTTAATAAAAAAGTTTGCGAACCGCTATACCTGCCCTAAAATGTATGGATGTTATATAGACAGACTGTGTTTATCCTCCCTGCCTGCCAGCTCTCTCCTGTCTGCCATGGCTGCTGGCTGGCTCCGTCTGGAGTGTGGAGCTGACTCTAGACCACAACTCACTTTAACTCCACCATGAATC
Organism: Gymnoscopelus braueri; assembly: GCF_963280865.1. NCBI lineage: Eukaryota > Metazoa > Chordata > Actinopteri > Myctophiformes > Myctophidae > Gymnoscopelus > Gymnoscopelus braueri. The sequence goes on along the minus strand of NC_137610.1, from coordinate 44,284,350 downwards.
TAGCCAACACCATGCAATTATAGTAAATAAATAATACTGAAAGTAGCAATACCACAATGTAGAAATACTCTGTTAAAATTTACAATGTAGGCATTTACCAGACGATCTTAATCCAGAGTGACTTACAGTAAGCAAGGTAAACACGAGGCAATACATCAAATGCATATCATATGCAATCGTAAGACTAAACAAAATAATATAAAAAAATTCTCATCTGTACATTGGAACTATAGGATTCCAGGTCAATAAATGAGTGTGTGCGTGCGTGCGTGCGTGCGTGCGTGCGTGCGTGCGTGCACGTGCGTGCGTGTGTGTGTGGGGGGGGGGGTCTTGTAATAAAGAAGTTTGAGAACCTCTACCTGCCCTAAAATGTACTGTGTGGATGTTTTCTAGACAGACTGTCTTTATCCACCCTGCCTGCCAGCTCTCTCCTGTCTGCCTTGGCTGCTGGCTGCCTGAGGAGCACTAGAACACAACTCACGTATGTTCAATGTGTGATTTACTGCCTTTTAACAAAATACATCTCCACCATGAATCTAGCCAACACCATTTAATTATAGTAGCTACAGTAATATTGACAGTAGCAATACCACAATGTAGAAATACTAACTAACTAACTATTAACTAAAAGGCCTGCATTCAAAATGTTACTTTTAAAAGTATTGGCATCAGCATAAAGGGAACCCAAAACAAAGATAACCTTTACTTTATTTCCCTATTATGACACATTAAGGTGTAATACAATATGTACTTCCAGTTCAAACTTCTGCCGAGGTAATCAAATTAAGCAAATGGGGAAATGAACCAAAACAAGACAGAGAAATGCTAGACAATATTGTTGTTATTGTTACACAATAACATTATAGGGGATTGTACACTGTAGGCCTGTTCTGCCCTTACAATACGTATAGTATAGATTCTGTATGGCTTGGCAGACAGCTTACAAAGTGGTCCCAAAAAAGCTCCTTAGACACTGGCATCGTTTAGGTTCTTTACTGAGGGTCACTTAAATTGTAAAACTGAAAATACAGAAAAGATAGAAGAAAGAAAGATAGAAAACACAAACATTTGTGTCATAATTCAAAAACATACTCTTATATATCACAAGTTTGCAAAATGATCACATGTTGTTGTAGCTGGACTAGTTACATTCAAAGAGTGAATTTACACAAACATGTTAGGACAGATCTTAGCAAACATAAGAACATAAGCTTTAAGAGCCATATCTATAACAAACACAAACTTACAGACTTATCTTGTCCAAGGCCTGATATAAAAGATTCACTCAACATGCAGTGCTCTTGACAGTGTGTTGGTTTGCACTGAACTGATTCAGAACCTAGCTAATCCCCTAATTAACTCACCTGGTGAGCCTGACCAGGTGTAGAGGATTACCAATTTAGCTAAAGTACATATCACATACAAGGCCTCAAGGTGGCAGTATCCCACTTGAAGATCTTTCTGCGCTTCCAAAGGGCATTTGCAAGACGTGGCATTTTCCTCCACTGTTTTGAATAGAGGTCTGTAGTGCTAAAGTCTCCTGAAGGTGCAGGTACATTTCCCGTCAATTGATTCAGGATCATCGCAGGTGTCAGCACTGCTGGCATATCTGGATCTGTTGAGACATGTACTAATGGCCAGCGGTTCATTACAGGCTTTACTTCCGCCATTAAGGTGACTGAGACTTTGTGGGTCAAATGGCCCCCAACTCTGAGCAAAGAGTCCTTATCAAGGATAGGGTTGAGTTTCCTTAGTGGACTGGACTTCATGATCTCTTTGCCTTCCTTTAAACACTTTATCTCTTCTTTGAAACACTCCTGCTGTACACACTTGAGGACAGTGTTTTGTGCTTGCAGGGCAAGGTCGGTGTCATCTTTGTTTGCTGACTTGGAGAAAGCTCTGGCTCTGGCCAATCTGTGTGAACTCAGTTGTGTTGCTGAGATTTTGGTTGTGAACATCTTCACATCTTGTCTGATTTCTGGAGTTTGTTTGAACACCTCACTTCCGAGGTTGCTCATTTCATTGAATGCGTCAGGGTCCTTGTAGTTCTCTTTAATGAGAAGGTGTCTGGGACATGGATCAAGATAAGATGGACAGCTACTGAGTATGTTTGTTTTGTGGACATTGACAGTAGCAGACCTGTGAGCTCCTTGTAAACAAACTTCTCCTACAACAACCCAACCTAAGTCAAGACGTTGTGCGAATGGCAAGTTGTGAGGTCCATTGTACTGCTCTCTCGCCTTGTGGACTTCAAGGACATCTCTTCCAAGCAATAACAGGATGTTAGCGTCAGGATCTACAGGTGGAATCTGGTTTGCGAGAGGTTTGAGGTAAGTATAGTGACTTTTGGGGACGGGATTTCTGACCTGTCACCAGGTATACTGTCACATTCAATCAGGGTTGGTAGCTGAACGTGTGTATTGCCATCAAGCGATTCCACTGTGTAATTGTGTGCCCTTCTACCTGCTGTCTCAATGCTGCCTGAACAGGTCTTTAGGGTGTATGGAAGAGACTCGACTCCAATGTTGAAGATGTCGAAGAACTCCTTCCTTGCCAAAGATCTGTTACTTTGGTCATCCAATACTATGTATACTTTGATGGCCTTTTCTCTGTGCCCAGCTGGGTAAACTTTTGCCAAACATATCTTTGAGCATGATCTCGCTGTAGTTCCTGCACCACACACCTCTGTACGTTTAGTTGTGACGACTGACTCTCCATCCTCTGCATTATCACTTCGCTCCCCGCCTTCATCTTCCTGCGGGGATACGTTTGTCACCTGTACTGGGGTCGGTCCAGGATGTAATGCAGACATGTGTCTTTCACTGTTGCATTCACGACAGTATATCGTCCGATCACAGTCCTTTGCACGATGTTGTGTCGATGAGCAACATCTGAAGCATATGTTTTTGTCTTTAAGATACGCCTTGCGTTCATCCAGCGGTTTGTTTCTGAAGGTTCGACAATTTCTGAGAGGATGTGGCATGTGATGAAGAGGGCACTCTTTACCTGGATCGTTGGTTGCAATCTTTGGTTGACTCTCTTGAGACTCTGATTGAAGAGGAGGATTCGTCTCTGACTCTGATTTCACTTCCGTCTTCCGTACCGCCACGGCGGGTCTGTAACCTTGGTTTGCATGTTTCTCTGGGTTGCAGCTGCTGGCACTGCCTGAAGCTAAAGTAGCGAAACTGGGGTCATTTCGTACTTTCGCTTGTTCATAGACAAATCTGACAAACTCAGAGAAAGGTGGGTAGGTAACTAGGTAATCTCTCTTATATCTAGAGCCATGCATTATCCATCTTTCCTGCAAGTTATACGGTAGTTTTTCAGCTATCGGGCTGACCCCTCTTGAGTTGTCTAGATAGGCGAGGCCTTGAAGGTAGCCACCATCTTTTGCTGCTTCAATTTCAAGAAGTAAGTCTCCCAGTTCCCTTAATCTCAAATTGTCTCTATTTGCAATTTTTGGAAAGTTTTCCAATTTGTTAATGAGTGCACTTTCTACAATCTCAGGTGCTCCATACGATTCGTCAAGCCTCTGCCACAGGAGGAGGAGTCCGGTTTCGGCATTGTGGACATGCGACCTCATTCTTTTGGCATGCACCGATGATTGTGTGCCTAGCCACTTGGTCATTAGATCAAGCTGTTCTCTGGCTGTTAAGTTTAGGTCTTTGGTAGCACTTAGGTATGACTCTTTCCAAGACCAGAAATTCTCTGGTTGGTCATCGAAAAGCAGAAGGCCAGAGCTTACCATCTCACGGCGAAGCAAGTATTTCGCTAGGTCAGATGCGTCTGATTTAGCCGGGTTATGATCTGGCGTACTGTTAGACTGTTTCTGTTGTGGCGTACTGTAAGACTGTGGCTGTTGTGGCTTAAAGGAGTAACCTTGTTGGTTGTATGCAACGTGTGCATCATGGTTCGCCCTGTGAAAGCTGACACCTCTCCTGGGTTCTGCTCTCGTGGCTGTATGAAAAGAGGGTACACCGCGGGTTTGTGGTTGAAGAGGACGTAACTCCATTGATGCATTGCTAAAGGAATGATAACTCAATTCACCGTCATCACATTTATCTTCCATATTGTAATGTGTAGTGGAGTGTGGCACCTGAGTTGAGGTAGGTTTTGTCTGCTTAGGGTTGGTTTGTGAAGGGTTAACTACTTGTGACTGTTGCTGCACATGGACAGTGTGTGGAGGGTTACCTTCTAGTGACAGTTGCTTGATTGATTGAATATTTTATTAGGCAAAAAATGTAAAACAGCACAGTTACATTTAAAATACTTTGTCTAACAGGTCCGTTCATAAAAGTCCTTGCGGACTTGTTTCCAATGAGGGCCTTGGTATTTAATTCATAGGCATATATAGTGGCACCACAGTTCAAATATCATTACAAAATAAACAGCCAAAAACAATATATAACACTATGTACAACAAAAAAAATAAAAAAGAGGGGGAAAAAATATGTACAAGAACAGGGGGGGGGGGGGTCTGCTGTCTAACGGGAAAATGGTACTACCTCCACCTTTGGCCTCCTGAAAGGTGATTTTTTTAAGGCTCTTTTAAATGAGCCCAGCGAACTGCATTTTTTGAGGGATGGAGTTAGACTATTCCAATCCTGGGTGGCAGTGCTGTAGAAGGAGAATTTGCCCATGTTTGATTTATGGGTGGGTGGTACCAAATTGTTGTTAACGCTCCCTCTGGTATTGTGACTGTGGGTGTCGCTAACCTTTTGGAGGTATTTACTCAGATATGCGGGAATTGGGGGCATATCGGGCAAATTTGCATTTACAATTTTGAAGGCCAGTCCCATTTTTAGTTGTTTAACCCTGTCTTCCACCCTGAGCCAGCCTAGGCTGGCAAAATGGGTGGGAGAAAGGTGGGTCATGGGCCCCAATCCGAGGAGTAGCCGAATCAGTTTGTTTTGGGAGGTTTGAAGCTTAGTCTTCAGTGACACTGAGGTGTTGGAGTACCAGGAGGTGCAAGCATAGTCAAAAAGTGGTTGAATCAGGGCCCCAGAGAGGGTCCTGAGGGTTGACAAAAGAGGAAACTCTGCCCATAAATTTGGTTCTCTGGTTTACTCTTTTGACCACCTTTGTAGCCATGCTATCACCTGTCAGGTATTTGTCAAGTACACAACCCAAATAGGTAATCTCTTCTTTGCTAGAGATAATTGTGTCATCGACTTTGACCTTGAAATCATTTACATCCATCTGTCTGAGGGAATGTTTGGTCCCAAAGAGAATGGATTCAGTTTTCCCAAGGTGTAGTGACAGTTTGTTATCGGTAAGCCAAGTACGGATTTTTGAGAGTTCGGAGCTGAGCGCCTCCTCAACTTGCAACTTGTCCTCTCCCGAGATCAGGAGTGCCGAGTCATCAGCGAACAGGAACAATTTGCAGTTACAGGCAGCACTCATGTCGTTAATGTATAGAAGAAACAGTAACGGCCCTAGAATGCTGCCCTGAGGAACCCCACAGCTCACCGGGAGGGATGAGGACATGGTTCCGTTGATGTCAACCACTTGTTCTCTTCCCTCCAGGTAAGATCTCATCCAGTTTAGTGATGTGCAGTCAAAACCAATCGCCCTCAGCTTATCAAGTAAAATTGAGTGGTTTACAGTGTCGAACGCTTTTTGGAGGTCCAACATGACCATGCCGCAGTATTTGCCCGCGTCTACCTCACGTTTGATGTAGTCGGTCAGATACAGTAGGCATGTGTCAGTGGAATGGGAGGTTCTGAAGCCCGATTGGAATTCAAACAACAGTTTATGCTCGCTGAGGTAGCTGTTGATTTGTTCTTGAATTAATCGCTCTACAACCTTTGAGATGGAACAAAGGATGGAAACAGGCCTATAGTTGCCAGGTTCTAATTTGCTTCCTTTTTTATGCAGAGGGATTACTCTTGCCAACTTGAAATCCTGTGGGACGTGACACTGGCTGATGGATAGGTTTGTGATTTGGGCTACTATGGGGGCAATAGCAGTAGCTGCGTCTCTGAGGAATCTGGTGGGGATATTGTCAAGGCCGGTGGCCTTGTTTGGCTGGAGGGCGAGTAGTTTTTTCTGCACATCATCAGCATTTACTGGTTTGAATGAAAAGGAGTCTTTTTTAGCCCTTAGTTTAACATAGTGAGCATGGATGTGGTCAGAGCAGTACAAACCTGAATGCTGAGGAAGTTTGCTTACCAACTGGGTTGCAATGGTGGTAAAAAAGCTGTTAAAACAGTTTGCTACCGCTTGCTTGTCGGTAATGAGCATGCCACTTGAAATAATGCAGATGTTTGTAGCTTTGGTTTGAATTTTGTTGTTGCAGCCCAATTTCTGTAGCGCTTCCCACAGCTTTTGTGGGTGGCTTTTGTTTGCCTCAATACTTTCATTTAAGAAATTCTTTTTGGCAGTTTTGACCAATTTGTTTACTACATTTCGTTGATTTCTGCATCTTTCAAGTAGTTGCACATCTTTGCATTTCCTGAACTCAGAGTACATTTTGTTTCTGAGTTTGATTGCATTTAGGATGTCTCCATTCATCCAGGGTTGTGTACGGGCTCTGACTCTCACCACCTTCTTGGGCGCTAGGCTATCAATAACAGACACAAAAGCAGTTTTGAAACCAGTCCAAGACTCCTCAGCCGAGGAGCCACCGAGTACATTTGACCAATCCACTTTCTCAAGAGCTGTTGTGAGAGCTTCTGATGAGTAAGTTTTCACAGCTCTGCAGCTGATCGTGCTATGACAATCAACTACAGATCTGTGAAGCTTACGCGTGCAGAAAATGATGTTATGGTCGCTTAGACTGCACTCAATGACTCCACTTAAAGGAATCCTCGACTGGTCTGATGTCAAAATGAGGTCAATGATGGTCTGAGAAGTGGGGCCTACCCTTGTGATATTTTTTATCATTTGGGTGAGGCTATGCATGTCACAGAATTTTTTGAAAGATTTAAATATGGCGGCGTCTTTCCGGAGTACATCCGTATTGTAGTCGCCAATCAAAATCAATTCCGAATTTCCAATGATTGCCATGTGCTCCTCTAATAAATCATAAAACTCATTTTGACCTGGGGGCCTGTAGATTGCGCCAATTATCAGGGGTTTAGCGTGAGGATAGGTGATTTTTATCCAGACCGATTCCGTGGAGTTGTTCTCCAATTTTGGGTACACATTGAAAATGATGTCAGATCTCACATAAATGCATACCCCTCCTCCACAAAGAGTTCTGTCTTTCCTAATGACATTGTAGCCTATAATCTCAATTTCAGAATCGTCTACTGTGTCATCCAGTTTTGTCTCTGAAAAAGAGAGAACCCCTACCTTGCCATTTCCCAATATGCTGCACATATTCTTTAGTGCGTTCAACAGGGTCAAGCGGCGGTGTGTTAGTGTTTAGTTCATGGAATGAACCTTCTCTTTCATCCTCTACAGCTCCTTCCAAGAATTCAGCTTCTGCCAATGCTGCTGTAGCTTCCTTTTCTGCCCCGAGAACATGCAAATCTGCCTGCAATACAGCTTGTTGCTTGAGTAGGTCGGCTTCTCTTTTAGCAAAAGTAAGCTTGGCTTGGGCAGCATGAACCTTGGCGCGTGCCTTTGTAGCAGCTGCACTTATATTAGATGTGTTGGATCCACTGGAGTGAGTAGAAACCTTAGATCGTGTTTCAAATGTCTCTTCTCCTGGCTTTGCATTATCTTGTGACGCCATGTTGTGCTGGTTACTTTACAGCATTTGATGTCTGTGCTGCAGTGTTGAACCAATCCTCTTGTAGTGACCACGTTGAAGGGAGTCTTTTTACTGTTCTGCCCTTACAATACGTATAGTATAGATTCTGTATGGCTTGGCAGACAGCTTACAAAGTGGTCCCAAAAAAGCTCCTTAGACACTGGCATCGTTTAGGTTCTTTACTGAGGGTCACTTAAATTGTGAAACTGAAAATACAGAAAATAGAAAACACAAACATTTGTGTCATAATTCAAAAACATACTCTTATATATCACAAGTTTGCAAAATGATCACATGTTGTTGTAGCTGGACTAGTTACATTCAAAGAGTGAATTTACACAAACATGTTAGGACAGATCTTAGCAAACATAAGAACATAAGCTTTAAGAGCCATATCTATAACAAACACAAACTTACAGACTTATCTTGTCCAAGGCCTGATATAAAAGATTCACTCAACATGCAGTGCTCTTGACAGTGTGTTGGTTTGCACTGAACTGATTCAGAACCTAGCTAATCCCCTAATTAACTCACCTGGTGAGCCTGACCAGGTGTAGAGGATTACCAATTTAGCTAAAGTACATATCACATACAAGGCCTCAAGGTGGCAGTATGAGTTGACCCTGTTCATTTTTCTAAATCTCTGTTAGACTGGATTCTTGTCACCCATCCGGACAGAATTACAAAATCCGGAGTATTGTCTGATTGTCTAAGTGACCATTCAATTATCTATTGTGTGTGGAAGATTAAACTACCTCGTTTGCCACCAAGGTACATAAAGGTAAGACAGTTCAAAAATTTGAATAATGAATTTTTCACTCGTGATTTAATCAATATAAATTGGAACCGGTTTGAATTAATACCATCTGTAGAAGATGCATGGAACTTCCTATACACGGAATTGAATATGGTAATAGACAAACATGCCCCGTGGATATCCATCAAGGTAAAAGGCAGACACTTACCCTGGATCAATGGTGAACTCATACAGCTGTTTAAACAGAGAGATAAGGCCTGGCTAAAGTATCGCTCATCAAATGACCCTACTGATTGGAACATTTATAAACTTCTAAGGAACACTTGCACAACCAAAACTAGAAATGCCAAATCAAATTTTTATAAAGACTGCTTACAAAATGATTTCAATAACCCCAAACAATTTTGGAACAGAATTAACAGTATTCTCAACAAGACAAACAAAAGCCCCAATCTCATCAGGGTCAATGATGGCTTAACTGCTGATCCCTCCAAAATTGCCAATGCCTTTAGTCAGCACTTCTCCTCTGTTTGCAGCTCACAACCATCAGTCCCTCCCTACTCTCATGCTCCTCTGAATAATCAGAGAGGTGGTAGCTCCTTCTCCTTTGCCAAAATTACTCCAGCAGCTGTTGAACGGGCTATCTGTGAGTTAAGTTCAGGGGCTGCCGGGCCAGATGGTCTTGAAATTAAGTTTTTGAAAATTGCACCTCACATAATGTCATATCCACTGTCTGACTTATTTAATTTATCTCTCTCCACATGTGAATTTCCCTCAATCTGGAAAAGCGCCAGTGTCACCCCTCTGCATAAAAGTGGGGATCCTCAGGATGTCAATAATTACAGACCTATTTCAATTATCAACAGTATAGTCAAGGTATTTGAAAAGTTAATTTCTAATCAACTCTCAAAGTACGTCAATAATTCTAACATTCTATCGCCATTTCAATCTGGCTTCAGACCCAACTTCTCTACAACCACAACACTCCTAAAATTTACTAATGATGTATTTTCTGCTTTTGGGGACAGTATGCTCACTGGTGCAATATTTATAGATCTCACCAAGGCATTCGATTTGGTCGATCATTACCTTCTACTTGACAAGCTGTATTCCATTGGTCTCTCAAAACAATCCATACTTTGGTTCAACTCATATCTCCACCTTAGAAGTCAGTGTGTCTCGTATCAGGGCAACCATTCTGAATTCACAATCATGGAAAAAGGCGTACCTCAGGGCTCATCCCTGGGGCCTCTGCTATTCTCCATTTTCATTAACGACTTGCCCACAATTTGCTCCGATAGCCTCATCCAATTGTATGCCGACGACACAGTCATCTATTCCTCTAAGCCTGATCTCTCTCAAATTCAGGGTACTCTGCAGGCTGACTTTGACTCAGTTCAAAGATGGTTCCACCTTAATAGGCTGGTGCTGAATAAGAAGAAGTCCTTCAGTATGCTCTTCTCCATGAGACCAACTTCTTTACTTTTACCTATTTCATTTGCAGATGGCACACCACTTGAAAAAGTGGATGAATTCAAATATTTAGGTGTCTGGCTTGATGCTCAACTCTCATTCAAGTCCCATATTACTTCTGTTGTGCAGAAAATAAATTGCAGCCTGAGAGTACTATATCGTTCCATCAACTGCTTCACCCTACAGGTCAGAAAAAGAATTATCTCACAGTTAATACTACCTATATTAGACTATGCTGACATTGTTTACCAAAATACCTCTGAAACAAACCTCCATCCTATCTATGTAATTTACAACAGTCTTTGCAGATTTATCCTGAGGTGTCCTTATATAACCCATCATTGTGCTATGTACGAGTCACTTAACTGGCTAACACCTACATCTAGGAGACACTCTCATTGGCTGCAATTTGTTTTTAAATGCATTCACTTTAATTATCCTCACTATTTAAAACAATATTTACATCCCTACAGCTCACCATACAACCTAAGGCATACAGAATATCCTTACTTCACTATCCCCACCAGAATCAGTAAAGAAGTTGGTCGACGTGCTTTCAAATATAAAGCCCCATCGGATTGGAACGATCTCCCCAGTTCCCTTAGAACTATTAATTCCTTTAATATTTTTAAAGCTTCCCTCGTTACTCATCTTCAAATAACCTGCTCCTGTTTCTAAAGGCTTCTCATTGACTTCTGATTAACTTTGGACTGTTTCTCTGTCTTTTATCTATCCTGTGATTGATGAGGAATATACTGCAATTTAATTTTCAAAGTGCATGTGCATGTTTTGTCTTATGTTTACTTGCATGTGCATGTCATTGCTTGTTACCTATGTGCATGTATGTCTATAGTTGCTACTAGTGTTTTGGATTAGCTAGCTTTACATGGGTACATCATTACTTATTTTGTGGGTGTTCAGGTGGGGTGGGAGCGGACAGTTTCTGGAGAGCTTTTGTTCTGTTTTGTTTTGTTTTGTCAAGTCTGTTTTGTCCTGTTTATGTATAGTATGCATGGTTGTACGTATTGTTTTGTCTACTGTACTGTTTGTATTTTTGTCATAAGGACCCTCTCGAAAACGAGATGACTCATCTCAATGGGGTTGATCCTTCTAATAAAGGTACTATATAGTATATCACAATAAAGGTGGCAGTATGTATATCACACATAAAGGTAGACAGCACAAGGCCATTTTCCACCGGTTTTGAAAAAGACATTTAGTATTATAAGAAAACCTCCCTTTTTCTTCAGACAATCCTACTAGTAACAGATTGTAAACAAGCTCATTATAGTCTTTTAAACACACGTTGGTCATGTTTCAGTTTATCATAATTCTGGTCTTCTATATTTGAAGTGTATTCAGATATCACAGCTCTAACCAATGAACCTTGCCCTTTGCTTGGTCTTTTTGGTGGACCATCAGAGGACCTTGATTTACAAAAGATAAACTTCGACATCTGAGCCTGTTTGCCTCATTAACAAGGTGTCTGATTGTTATGAAATGGAAGAACAACCCCCCCCCCCTTTAGCAGGTGGATCTGTGAGGTTATGCATTTTCTTAAAATAGAAAACATATGCTACACACTGTGAGAATCTACTGATAAGTTTGCGGCAGTTTGGCAGCCTTTTCTCTCCTCTATTGCTGCATTACATAGTGGAACTAGTACTACGGTGAATGAATCTTGTTTATACATAATTATACAAATGTATATTCATCATTCTTTTTACGGGGCCAGAGCTCAGCTCTGGACCTGTCTTAATGTTCCCCTCTTTTTTCTTCTGCCACTTTTCGCAGTTCTGGCTGAACCGTGCATACGCTTTTTATGAAACTTGGCCATATGGTAGATGGTCATGAAAAAAATCAAGAAATAATTCTCACAATCTTTCGTCAAAAGGTGGCGACTGCCAACTTTGAACAGGTACAACTCATGCCCTGTTTGACCTACAGCCATGAAACTTCAATATACATATGCGTCTACTCATGATCAACAACTTTCACACTCTGACTTTTGACCTCTGACCTTTAGATCTCCCACCATTTTGAATTATATGAAAAACAGTTAAAATCTCCTCCTGGGATTTTTGAGTAATCTGCACGAAACGTTTTACACATGAACTTTGGACCTATGCCGACAAACTGGTGCAAAAGATTTTCCATAAGTGAAAAAATGAAGCTTTAATGAGCCAATGAATATTGCAGTTTTATGACAATTATTCATCTGCCCCTAACACATACATGCAGACTCACATTTCTTTGAAACTTTGCGGTAATGTTGAGGGTCATTCCAAATATCACTGAAATCAATCTTACTCCAATTGGTCAAAGGGGGGCGCTATAGCGATTTTTTGAAAATGCAAACTTTAAACAGGCAAAAGTCATGCCTCGTTTGGCCGACAGCCATTAAACCTGCTTACACATGTGCCTTGACTCATGAGGAACACATGTATCACGTTGACCAGTAAGCTCCGCCCTTAGATTGTCCGCAATTTTGAGCAGTTTGAAAAACACTTAAACCCAGGATTTTTCAGCTATTTGCGTGAAACTGTATCATCTCTCTGATCTATTTTTTCACAGATCTTGTCTGTTAGTCCAATGGCTTCTCCCTTAAGCGAGTGCCTCACGACCGCAAGGTTGCCGGTTTAAGCCTCACTTGATGCAGACTCATTTAAATTGAATTGCAAAAAACATGACTGTATCAATGAATACATGTGCAAACGGTAAAGATAACATGAAATGCTTATTTGAGAGGGTATGTTTTTGCAATGTATGACATACTTAATTCTGAAAATAGCCGATCTACAATCTCAAAACTTTTCAGATAGCAACGTGTTTCTGAGCTTGTAGATCGGCTGGTTTCACTGGTTCACTTTTATCTTCAACAGACAACCTCAGCCTAGACAAAGCTATAGCACTATAGGTAGTGTTGCAGCCTGTCGATTCCTGTTAATGGCAATAGGTTGAGACGCCCAATCAATCCATTCTGCTTCCATCTTTCTCTCTCTTCAATCTATTATGTTTCAATGTCTCTCTCTCTTCAATCTATTCTGTTTCCATGTCTCTCTCTCCGCCCTTAGATTGTCCGCAATTTTGAGCAGTTTGGAAAACACTTAAACCCAGGATTTGTCAGCTATTTGCGTGAAACTGTATCATCTGTGTGATCTCCTTTTTCATAGGTTCTTGTCTGTTGGTCTAATGGCTTCTCGCTTAAACGTGTACCTCACAACCTGAGGGTCGCCAGGTCAAGCCTCACTTGATGCAGACTTTATTAAAGTTGCATTGCGTACAACATGATTGTGTCAATTAATACACATGCAATTGTTAAAGATAACCTGAAATGCTTATTTGAGAGAGTATGTTTTTTCATTTTTTAAAAACTTTGTTTTTATTCTTTTTTCTTTTTTAGAACAGGTAGGTCATGTTGGGCATCACATTACATTAAATGAGTACATTTCAGTTATATTTTAACACTCATATGTTGCGGGCTATTCAGTCCAGAGGAGAGGGATCCTAAGCTAAAGTAACTTCAGTTCTTTTGTTGAGAGATCTCAGTCTGATTGTCTTTGTTGTTAAAGTCCATGATAATTTGCCAGTAGATATTCCAATGATACACTCCTGAGTTTTGGAGCAGGTTTCCAAATATTGCAGAAAGGAATGTATGTAGGAAAGAAAATATATAAGCATATACGTATAGAAATAAAAGACAAGAAGTAAAAAGTACAGGAAAAAAGTATATAACATAAAAAATAATAATTCAAGCAGTGTACCTCCACACATAGCACAGATTCACGTACTTGTACATACATACAGATATATAAACCCCCACATCTTTAATGGTCTTTCACAGAATATCCATTCTCATATGTAATATCCATTTGAACCAGTATTTATAAAATGTATCCATACAGAGTCTTACAGAATATGTTAGTTTCTCCATTTCGTATATGTTCTGCACAATGGTTATCCACTCCCCCTTTGTTGGTGGATTTTTGTCCAGCCATTTCCTGGTTATAGCCTTCTTGCCGGATACCAATAGTATTTTAAGAAGGTATTTATCTGCGGTGCTAAATTTGGTTGGTATGTTACTCAGGTAAATATTGGTAAAAGTACATTCAAGTTCAGAACCCATTATCGTGTTGATATCTGATACGATCTCTAGCCAGTAGTTTTGGGTTATTGGACAGTCCCAGAATATATGGAAGTGGTCAGCCATTGTCTTATTGCAGTCTCTCCAGCAGTTCCCTGACTCTGGTGTACCGTTTTGTAAGTATTTTCTCCTTGGAGTAATAAAGAACCTAATCATGTTCTTCCATGAGAACTCTCTCCAAAGGCCAGAACTAGTGGTAGTGGTTGTTATATTACATATATTCAGCCATTCATCCTCTGTTAGGGTTATGCCTGCTTCTTCTTCCCATTTAAGTTTAACATAGAGGGTGGAGTGGTTCCTAGCGGTCTGTATACTTGAATAGATTCTTGATACCAGTTTTGGATATGATATTTGCAAACTTGGATATGTTGAGCAATTTTCAGAATTAGCGTAATTAGCTTTTATTAGCATAATCACCTACTGTACATACTACAATTGCAAGAAGGCATATCATATATGTTGGTAAGTTTAAATAAAAACAAGCAAAATCAAAGACTGATATAACAAAATCTGTCAAGTGAATGAAGCATCCTCATAGGATAAGATTATTTATAATTATGGGTGAGAAAAGAGAGTGAATGCAAGACAATGCATTACCACCTAATGAATCTAATGAACTCAAGACTGTAAAAACGCACATCTCTTTGGGGAAAGCAGCTCAGATATATTATGGTTATCGTATATTACAACCAGCCTGGTAACCGCAGTTTACTGCCTCAAATACACAACATGGTTGACATGACAACAGAGTATACTTACTGAATATAGTACAGTGACTTAATTCAAACCAACACATTACTGCCATACCTAATAAACTAAGAACAGTAGTAAAAAGCTCTGTGGGAGAGTTTCACTGAAGACTGGGAGGAAAGAGTACAGATGTGTTATGGACATAGAGTTAAATTAAAGTCTGTGGTAATGGGTGAAGTGCCCCTTTAAATTGTCCACATACTATAGTCTACAAAAAATCCACAAGACTGGAAAATGCATTTCACCTTGTGTTGCCAAAACAATTATATCTCATATCACGTAAGTCATAGAACTCCAGCCCATTCTTGGCCCAAAACCTGTAAAAACAAGGGACTAATTAAAAGCTATGTTAAAGTTAAAGTGTTTTGCCCGGATGAGCGTGGTCTCTCTGGATGCAGCCCCAATCTACACACAAGAAAGGTACAGTAAAACAATGCAAATACCTTCTTTCTTTCTTGTTTTACTACATTAATTATGACGGTGTAATGCGACAACAACCAACTTGAATATGAAAAAGTGGAAAGGTAGCCAGAAACAAAAGTTCAGGAGGATACAAACACATTTCATGTAGAGTTTTGAGTTTATTTCCGTATAAATAAGGATAAAAAAAGTTACAGCATACAGTGGTGTGAAGTTAAAGTGTAGGATTCAATTAAATGCTGCCTGTGACACAGCAAATACTGACCAGTGTTCCAGTCAAGTAGTATAACACCCATCAATATAAAATTATAACACTGCACTCTATTTAATTCTCACATACAGTAGCATCAGCCCCTACAGTACTACAATAAACTCCCCCAAAAACAAAACACATACAGTGTAACCATTTTGAACTATTCTTGTTTATACTTTAGGACAATTGCACACTATAAACTCCATGTACAGTACATACTGTACCATATAATACACTACCGCCAGCTCTTTGTGAAAGTGCATGGCATAATCTTTCCTGAGCTGTTTGTTTTTTCCTTGTTTGGAGAATGTCATGTTTAAATGTCAGCACGATGTGGGGTCCACACTAGGGTTTAACATTTTCCGGGAAATAGCTAATTTTAATTCCCGGGAATTTTCAGACCTTTTCCCGGGCTTCCCGGGAATTCCCGTTAAAGGGTAAAAAAAAAAAAAATACCCACTAAAATGCATTTATATGTAGATACTTAAATAGCCAATTTTATATTGAGGTGCCCAAATGTCCCTATTGTGTGTCCATCTATGAACTTGCACTAATAATGACTTAAGTTGATTTTTTAAATCATTATAAATATAATATATAAATATAATATAGTGCCCTGGCGGAGATCTGCCCTGTTGCAGCGGCGGGTGAAGACAATTAACTTAAACGAGGAGCTGCGCTGTGCACCCAACACGCACTCAAACAATGTCAAACTCTAGCTGCTGAAATAAACGTTCCATTTGTATCATTATTGACAAGAGAATTTGCAAAAGGATTATTTATTTATTGTCCATCAGAGCGCCGGTGAGGTCACAGCTTATCTCTACTTTTGTATAGGATATTGATTTGATAAACTTGTAATTTGTTTGCAGTTATTAATTTATATTAGGCTACTTGCTGGATATTAAGACTCCATTTTGGGATGTTGGCTGTATGTTGTCAAATGTATTAATCTATATTTTGTTGTTGATCAAATGTCGGGTTTTGTAGTGTGATTTTCATGTGCACATGCATGCGCTGCCACTGACAATCAATGAGACAGACAGCTGTTGTGCAGTTCACTTGTTCTACTGGGTAGTTCTAGTAAAATGGTAGTTTGAACGTTCTAAAATGCAAGTGTAGGTAGGGTAGGCTACATTAATGATGATAAAAAAATCGGACCACATCGGTCTAATTCTCTCTCTCTTGCTCTCTCTCTCTCTCTCTCTCCAGTCTCTCCTCTCTCTCTATCAAAAGCATTGCTTGGCTTGCGCGCATTTTAAGCTGGAATATAGGCTCGAAATCAAACCTATACCACTGTTTATGCAGCGTTTCACTTGATGTTGAATCTCAACTAGTCAACTGGTGTCTACTGTTTGACAGCAGAGGAAACGGTGAAATCAGCGTGCGCAGGGCAGGCAGGGGGGCAGGCAGGGGGGCATCACGGCCACTTGTGTTTTATTTTGTTCATTACTGTTACATTCAGTGCGTCCCATATTGGTTCTCACAACGGGACGATGGGACCCTGCCCTGGTCGGCAACGCGGCAAGTAACTTAACTTGGCTAATTATAATAGTAATTCCTCCACGCTGTAGATAGGCCTTTCTACTAATTAGTATTCATTTCTAACAAGAAAAAAAAAAAAACGGGATCCCGGGAACCGAAGTCAGTTCCCGGGACGGTAAATAACCTCGGGATTCCCGGGATTCCCGCATCCCGGGATTCCCGGTGTTAAACCCTAGTCCACACGGATCTCTGTCTTTGTGGCTACAACATGAATGTGTAAATATAACACAATCCCATCCTCCGGGTAACCTGGGTAGTGTGGTGTTATGTAACGGCTGCGGTCATGACAGGGCATTAATAACGACTGATACACATGATAGAGGTGTCTAGACCACCTGGGCTTCATCTGTCTCAAGGAAACGCTTGTGCAAATGAACAGATGCATTTAGACGATTCTCCAGAGTAACATTTCAGTATATGCAGCTGAAGAATAAACAGAGTGCTAGGTCAGCAACACTGGGTAGAATGTGCCACTCAAACTGCAACAGCGACTCCAACTGTCCTGAGCTGAACAGCCAAATCACCAAGAGGAAACCATGTAGAAGGAGGTCTATTCACCATATTAACATGGTGGCCATTTTGCTCTTACGACAATTGCAAGCAAAATGGACACTGTGTGATTGTGGTCAACAGATCAATGTATAGTCTTGCTTAGCCATGATCAGAGATCTCTGCCTACTTCTATGTCTGGTGACACCTTAATAAAACTGAATGGGCTTGGTCGGGGGAAAAAAGCATCACAGAACCAATGCAAAGACTTTAGGGCGTTTGTTCATATAAAACATATAAATAAAACACTAGGCATACATTTGTATCTGTTGATTTTCTTGCGGTGTCCAAACACATTAATTGAATTTTGATTCCCCCAGATGTATCAATTGGCAGAGCAAGGCACCAACACTGCTGGAGTTGGAAGTTCCATTCCCTGTGTAGCTCAATGGTTGGAACACGGTGCTAACATCACCAGAGAAAGAAGTGCACATTTCCGTTGGGACCACAGACAGAAATACTCACAACACGTTGTGGTGCAACGCATTGTAAGCTTGTAGATCGGCTATTTTCAGGGAAGACATTTAGAGTAGAGCCTAAACAGAAAATATACTAGTATAGAGCCCTGAGGGACTTCGCTCAACAACGTATGGGGTTTAGGTTAAAAACTAAAAGGGCACACTTGATAGAACAAGTGATAGAACAACTTCACACTCAACACTGCACTTCCTTGGCTCCTCAGCAATACAACTGACTCTTTTCAACAATTAGTCTCTTACCGGGTGCACGGCTCAGGAAGAGTTTGACTGAAGCAAAAAGATCACCAGCCCTCACCATTATGCTGAAGAAGGCTATGCGTCCAATCCATAAGCGGCCCTTGCCAAAGAAAATCCTCAGCAATACACCAACCAAGTGTGCTGATCGGATGAATGGTTCTCGAGACATACAGAAAGAGACATACAGAAAGAGAATCCTGCAATGTATAGATACATGTAGCTCACATGCTGAGAAGCTACACATAAAAGATTTCATCAGAAAAGAAGTAAAGGATGTGATGTGAAGTGAATCGTCAACATTGCTTCCTTTCTAAGCATTGGGAAAAGATGATTGGATTCCCAAATCCAAAAAATGCAACGCACATTTAAGGTACTAGATTTTCAGGCAGCTATACAGACTTCAAACCCAGTCCTATATTGCGCTGATCAAAGCAATGATCACAGAGTTATGGCCATTTGAAGTGTTAAACACTACTACTGTAGCCCCATATGTGTTCAATCTGACTATTTTCATGGTAGACCCCTGAACAGTGTTTGTGCCTGAAGTAACTGTCACTGCAGCTGCTATCCATGGTTCTGAAGTAACTGTAGCTGCTGTCTATGATTCTCAAGTAACTGTCCCTGTGGCCCTTGGGGACCGCACATGGTCCCTGGTGTGGCTATTCTGATGGCAGTCCCCTGACGTTTGCGATCAGAGCAATGGTGCACTTCGCAAGTCCGGATGTTACATTTTTGACGTCCGCAGTCCGCGGTCGACCCACCCTCTCGGCAATTTTAATATAGGATGTTTTAGTCATTTAGATGATAATGAGCAAAAGGGTTAGAGCCATCATACCCAAATATTTCAATATCTTGTATAAAAAAATATACAAATGCATACAAAACATTATGCATCCAAGCTGATATAGGCTATAGGAGGAATGTGTGAGAGGGAATTTGATTCAGGAGAGAGAACGAGGTTATGATTAACTCTGTCTTTCTGCCAGCATCAGAAACCAAGGTATTTGCTCAATCCCCATAAGAACCCATAAGGTACTGCATATATTGAGTTTTGAGACAGTTTGACAGGTCGCAAGGCAAGCCGAGTGGTAATAGCCTTCAACTTTCCTCTGATTGACTTTTGCCTTTCCCTGTCATGACATGTTGTATTGACTTGGTTGAACACACCATCACAGGAGGAGGGCTGGAGAAAAAGAAAGGCCTGCAGGCTAAATGAGGATCTGAGGCTATTGAAACATGGAATGATATGCAAATGCTTCTGCTAATTTACCATGCTCCATGTTCATGGCAGAGCTCCTACCGGGCATGTGGTTCCTTTGGGACATGGAGAGACCGGGGGGGGGGCAAGAAGCATTCAATGCAACTGTCCAATCCTTCATATCTGGATCAATTAGTAATGGCTCTGCCATGCATGCCATACAGTAAGTGACTGATAGAGGTTAAGTGTTGTGTGGGTCACTAAGGTACCTGTCAATAGAACAGATATTAATAAGGACATTTTTTGCAGTTTTTCATGTGGCAAATATGGTGAAAAGTGATTATATTGTAATTTGCTGATTGTGTACAATAATGTTCCATTATGGTTAATGATGTTCCTTCCTTCCAAGACACATCCTGTGGGGGAAAAAAATCTTTACACCAAGGTTCACATACATTCAATTTGAACCGTAATTGAAGATTGAAGGTATTCCATCATTACATGATTATAAACTCAAAATTCTACTCACATCCAGGTTATAATATTGTGAGTGTGTAGTATAAATGTGTATCTGTATTATAGTATAAGTTACTGTCCAACACTGGGCAGTGTTTATGATGGTGCTGTATGGAATACAGTGTGCGTGCGTGTGTATGTCGGCCAGGGGTGAATTGAAGGGTGCATATTGACAAGTACAGTGTGTAGGTGAGGGGTGAGCACAGGTTGAATGGTAACATGATATTTGGTATTGTTTTGTTAATACCAAACTGTTTGTTTGTGTCAGAGAGTGGATTGGAGGGTTTGCATTAACTGTAAGTGACTGTGTGGGTGAGTGTTGCTTACCTGATGCATTACGCTCTACTGTAGTTTATGCTGCAGTGTGGGTGGGTGCAGATTACTGTATTATAGCACTATCATTGTCTGTTGATTATGTTTTGTCTTCATTTTTCATGAACTGTAATTTCTAGAATATAATGAATATACAAGGTGACCTAGAGGTGTAGTTGATCCATAGCATTGTCTAGTGTACACAATTGAGTGACAGACACATTTACTATACTTTTATCCTAAAAGTAATTATGTAACTCTTTGAATGATTTTTTTTTAAATAGCCCATCTTCAAACTCACAACACGTTGCACCGCTATGCGTTGTCAGATTCTGGTGTAGATTGGCTCAACTCTATACCATTGGGTGTGCTTGCTGTAAGAGGCACTACCTCAGGTGAATAGTTACACTGCCATGAAGCAAAGCCTCTAAACCTAATGACAAATACAGAAAGAGATGCCTTAATTAAAACGCTCCCTGCAACCTTGTTGGCTTATTCTGCCAAATGATTGCCCTCTAATTTATAATGCTTGTATTCACTTCATGAACCTGTGTGTGTGTGTGTGTGTGTGTGTGTGTGTGTGTGTGTGTGTGTGTGTGTGTGTGTGTGTGTGTGTGTGTGTGTGTGTGCGTGTGCGTGCAGTGCAGAACTAATCCTTGTCAACAGAGAGCAGAGCAGGTAAAGTTGAAGAACCACAGAATATGTTTTGCCCAGAGGACAGAAGCAAGTAAGGGGTGCTACCAGCAAAGCACAAACTCCCCCCATACACACAAACAAGTACAATCTCTCACACACACGCGCACACGCACAGTTGCACACGCACGCACACACACACACACACACACAGTCACACACACACACACACACACACACACACACACACACACACACACACACACACACACACACACACACACACACACACACACACACGCTCGCGTGTGCGCTTATGTGCGCGCCAACGTAGGGGATACGGGGATACCATAACGAGCTCTGACATTTAACACCTCTGTCTGGGCCTGGCGGTGATTGCTTTGTCACCGTGATTAACCCTGACCTGGGTGTAGGGGGCGCAGAGTGCAGCAGTGACCTCTTGTTGCAGACAGTTGGTAATGAGTAGCGGTTGTCTGCACTGGGATGTGACAGTGTGACCTTCGGGGTCAGCTAGCAGACCGAGCACATAGATCAACAGGTGACAGCAACAGTGGAGGAGACTTCTACTATAACTGGACTCCACTAGAATTCAACAGCTTGGAAATAGTGATTGTTCTTTGCAACTCTGGTTGGAGTAGACCGTGGTGTACAGTGCATATCCTGAGTGTTAAAGCTACTATCCCTATGATTCATGTCCTATCTGGGATCTGAGACCTGGGACCCTGGGACCCTTGTCTCCCGCACTAACGCCAAATCTTCTACTGTAGAGCTACGATGGAAGACATTTTAAGGTAGGGCAGGTACGCTTTGAGCTTCATGCAATACCTCTTGTCAATCAGTAGTGGTCCTACCAGACCACAGGAACAAAAAAGAAAATTACTATGCACTTTTCCACAAAAAAAAATTGGTGTGCCTCTTTTCCCTCCAAGCTGTGCCTTGGGTTGGCTCCCACAGTGTCAGCTTGCTCGCCACCAGTTCCACGTGCCTGAAGCATTGCCCAGCCAGCCTCATCCTTCTCTCCCTTTCCTTGTCCGTGACTGGCGGGAGATTTCCGTAGAGGTCCACGTTTCTGATGTGGTCCGCCCCTGTGACATCAAGTGCCATTCGTAGCATTCTTGTTTGGATGCCACCCAGGGCCTTTTCCTGCTGCGATGTGAGATGTCTCAGCCCCATGCAGCATTACTGATTCTACTGTAGCCACGAACAGCCGCCTAATGAGGTAATATCCCATCTCAGATGTCCACACTTTCCCCATCCACAATGACTTCCATCTGAATCCTCAAATACTTGTCATTCACCTAAACGTCAGAACTGAAAATGACATGTAAATATGAGAACTATGCATGAATATTAATTTGCGTTGGTCTCCAAAGCCACTTCCTAGTTCCCTTTGCATTCCTCATGGTAAAAGCTGGTAAAATAGGCCTACTTGTCAGATTAGCATTACAATATTTTTGCTTTAGTTTGTCTATCATGTCAAGTCTGGAGAAAACAATTACTGACTACAAAGCCACGTTAAAATACAAACTTTTTAAACAAACAAATGATTTCCTCTTCTGCTCTGAAATGATGACTCAGGACAGGGTGTTGTAGTAGCCTGCCGGCAGCTCGAGGCAAAGCATAGAAATAATGGAAGGAATGTCTCAGGAAGGTCTGATCTCTCAGCATTCACCATTCAGATGTGCTCTGGGATACTTTAGACCAGAGAAGCATTAGTGAATGAAAATGTTACTTTTTTCCCCCTTTTAGTGTGAAATTCTCTGTTTGCAGGTCTTAAAGTGAGATTATAATTCTGGTAGTCAGTTACAAAACTCAAATAAGTCAATGTAAACACAAGTAGGCCTAATACCTCATTGTATAGCTTTGATTGTCTACGCTACAGTCATATGAAAACAGCAATAATGCAAACATTTTCATTATGCTGTAGCTTCATTTGTTTGGTTCAGCAGCAGATTTTTAACTGGAAACACAGAATATGTGTTTCCAGTTCAAATCTGCTGCCGAGCCATTCAAATCACATCAGTGCTCGGGCCCTAATTACAAAACTGAAAACATAGGCAATGTGATAACAGACCCTCAAGTTTACCCACTGAAATAACTACCAGCCATCATTCTTTGTAGTACATTGAAGTTGAAAAAACTAAAAAAGTCAGTTATCAGTGATTCGGAGAAAAAAAACTATGCTTTGTGTCAAAATACTGCCAAGTAAATTTGAAATGAATTGATGCAATAGATCACTGTGCACTATTTGTGACACAGTAGATAATTTCTAGAGTCCCTTACAGTCTAACAACTGTTAGAATGAAGGGTACACATCCTTTTCAAGGCGTCACTGGCTGTTCCTTTCAAGTAGATATGAGAGAGTGGGTATTTTCCAGTTTGTGTGTCTAAGTAACAAGGAAGCAAACAGAATAATTGACGCATGTGGGTTTGTGGACAGAGTTCTGATCAACTGTCAGTACAGCTTCAGTACATACTGAAATAACTGTCAGTATCAGATTCATGCTTTAGTACAGTTTGTACATTTTGTCATGTAAAGCTGGCTCCAGACCAATCCAAATCGGCCCGACTTTGGGCCGATTTGGCTTCGGGAAGCGTCGGCCAGTCGGTTAGGGGTCCGTCGGCCAGTCGGTTAGGGGTCCGTCGGGACCTTTTCGGCCGACCCAGAGCCGACCGAACATGTTCAGCTTTTTAGCCGACTGGCAGAGCAGTGGCAGTGACAACAAAGGGCTGTCGGTGTTGCCAGATTATGTGAGAGAAACAAGCGACCATGTCTATGAAAACCTACATTCACTGTTTCTCGTTGTTGCTCCCAGAGAGAGAGAGAGAGATTGATTGATTTGACCTAGTTTTGCGCAGTTTTGGTGCGCAACACAACCCTCGTTTAAGTGAATTGCTTTCACCTGCTGCTGCTGTGTGGAGCGCAGTGGTGGAAAAAGTACTCAAATGTTTTACTTAAGTAAAAGTATCAATACTGCAATGTAGAAGTACTCCGTTACAAGTAAAAGTCCCGAATTAAAAATGTACTTGAGTGAAAGTACAAAAGTATTGGTATCAAAATGTACTTAAAGTACCAAAAGTAAAAGTACTCAAATGTTTGAAAATAGCAGATCTACAAGCTCACAACGCGTCGCTTCGCGACGCGTTGTGAGCTTGTAGATCGGCTATTTTCAAATAGCTTATAGGTATAAAATAGGGCTAAAGTGGTTAATGTATGTTTCATAATGATTTATATCTGCAAAGTAACTAGTAACTAAACATTTCAAATAATTGTTGTGGAGTACAAGTATAGACAATTGGAAATACTCCAGTAAAGTAAAAGTACCTCAAAATTGTACTTAAGTACAGTACTTGAGTAAATGTACTAGTTACTTACACCACTGCACGTCAGTGAAGAAAAAACGCTGGGAACATCCCTAAGTGGCTTTGCAGGGAAACAAGCCCAAAGTCGCTTATAATAAGCAGACCTGGCAACGCTGGCACGCTAAAAGTCAAATTAGCACATGAATGGCCAGTCGGCTGACAGACTTAAATGGTAACTTTTGCCAACCGAATACCAGTCTGTTGCAGTCTGGAGTAGTCTGCAATAGTCTGGACGAGTCTGTTTGGTGCGGAGTTGCCTTAATTCACAGTATTGCATTCAAAAGAGTGCCAGTAATGAAGTGCGGTGGTAAACAGCTGGGCTTCTAGACCTGGGGTGTCAGAAGTAAACACAGACATATTGATGTGTCTGTTTGTGTTTGGACAAAGACCTTGGTTTGGTTACGGTTGATTTAAACAGGATGTGAGGTCATTTTGTACTTAAAGCTAGATCGACTGTTTCCATGGAAGCACATTTAGTGTCCAGCAGTCCATTGAATTGCTAAGTATGTTTTGCCAGACGTCACAGACTGACTTCTGGCTATTTGTTTTACTGACTCATTCCCTGAGAAAACCTGTTCTAACATGACTTCCTCTTTTAAACTCTGCATAGAATACTGAGTCAATCCGTGCATGAATATATCAAACTAGAAAAGTGTGCTGCTCGAATCGCATGGATTTCCTAGAGCTGTATAAGTCGGGGATTGCGACCATCAGGGCGGAAGGACCAGGAGGAGGAATAGAGTTTCTAGGACATACAATGTTGCAACTTGTTGCATTTGTTTGACCGTCATTGACACATGACTCACAAGATCAATTGTACCAAATTTGGTGAAAGAATACATCAGTGAAATAGCTTTTTGGCTCTGTGTTTAGAGACAACACAATGTGTGATTCAAATCTGGGGATCGGACAGTGTTCATGAACTTGTGGCATTATTTTGTAAGATGGCCCCCTCCTGCAAAATGAGGAAGGCAGTCATAGCCAATCAGTATGGAATATGAAAACTCTTAATGATCCATTCCATTATCCCATCACTACAGAGATGTAGTGATGGGAAGTTTTAGACTAGTTTGACCAATGGGGAGTTGTGTCATGAATGATCCAAGGAATCCACAGAACAAACTTTGATTGTAGGATTGTTGCCTGGTATTGTGCCACCATGACGCCGATTTGAAAACCTTGGTGTGGAGTGTCTAGCTTGACCTACTGGGAGTGTGCGTGCAAAGGTTTGATGCCAAATAGTCCACTGGTTCCAAGAGCTGCGCACAGGCAGACACACAGAGATTGCAATGATACCAGGGGCTCATTTCAGTGCATAACTCCTGAAACTACAAGACATCATTTCAGTAATGTTTTGAGGCTCTCTTTTGGCAAAGGAAGAACATTTTAAAAGATGTGTTAAAGGCGCTCTTGAGTCTCCTTAGAACCTTGCTATCCTCATCTGTAAAACTATACTGCCAGTGCATTAAGTGGGAGATGAATGGTTTTAATAACGCACATTTTGTGCTTAACCAAAAGTACTGTATCACATCTAGAAAAGCTTATAAGAGAAAAGCTAGTCCATTCCACACATTCATTTAAAAAGGGTATTCTTCAATCTTTATCAGTGGAAAATGGGAGCAGCACAAGGTTTGCCAGACTTTGCCTATAATGACATGCCCAAAATCGGGACGCTAGGGTTAAACTTTTAATGCAGAACTTCTGTGCGAATTTAATTCACAAAGGAAACTGTAGAGTAGGTAATTATAAGGATTTTACTCAGCTGGGCATGAGAGAGTGAGCCAGGGACAATGGATGTGCGAGCAGGGACAATAGTAGCCCTGTAAAAATTAGATCTACCACAGTGGAGTCATGACGAGGGACAGTTTAACATGAGACTGTAATGGATCGGATTTTCCTGCTGGATTATAATGGATTCCCCTTGTTTCCCTTTTGCCGTTTGTGTTTGATTTATTGTCCACATCTTTCAGGTAAACAAATGAACTGCTAAGAAAGCGTCAATGCCACAAAGGGTCAAACCACCAAGAACACTGCTGCCAGGAAAGCTACAGACGCTGACTTGCTAGCTATGACGACGCTGCACAAAGATAGGCAGACAGGTTAATTTGTATCGAATATGCATAAGCCAATTAAACTGCTTGGAAGCCTAACGAGGGGTGATTTATCAGATACTAGTATTATTCCCCAGGGTCACACACACACACACACACACACACACACACACACACACACACACACACACACACACACACACACACACACACACACACACACACGAAGAGCATATTCTTTTTGTGATGCATATTGAGTTTAGTTTGTATGAAATGTGATATACATTTGATTTGACCGCCACAAATGTGATGTACGTACAGTAAGAGCAACATGGCCACCGTGTGAATATGGTTAATTAGTTCCAAACACACTCTCCCATGAGGGCATCATAATATCCTGCTGGCTACTATAGTTGTCAGGTTAATTATGACTGTAGAGTGTATTGTTTGCCACTTAAACCCTAATGACAGGGGTCTCCTTGGGGTCTATACTTGGCCCCCTACTTCCCCCCTACACCAAACCTCATCCCCAAAACTAGCCAATTAACAAGCTCAAAATGTTTTGCAGCGTGTTATGAGCTTGTAAATTCTATTCTGGGTATATTATGAGTGCGTATTATGACCGGCCCAGACATAGTGATGATACCTAGACCTTATTTGTTGGTTTTATAGTACAGTATGTGAATGTAGCTGAATAATCTCCAGAGAGACACTGTCTGGTGGGTTTCCTCAGCATGGCAGCATGTCCACTTTCTATTTTCACACCTGTCTGACTCCTTGACTGACATTTTAGTGTTACTCACTGTGACATGGTGCGGCCAAATGAGCTCTTTACCATTTGCACCAGACCTTTCTCCCTGCTTCCTTCTATATTTCTCCATTCCTTCTCTGGCTATCTATTTCTCACACTCATTTAGTCTCTTCCTGCATCGGTGTCTCTCTGTCTGTCTGTCTGTCTGTCTGTCTGTCTGTCTGTCTGTCTGTCTGTCTGCCTGCCTGCCTCTGTCTCTTTCTTTCTCTCCCTCTCTCTCACTCAAAATTGTACTAGAAGGTATGCCCTTAATTTGTCCATAATACTGTAAGTCTGTATGACCATCCATCCGTCCTTTAACTGACATTTTTTTGACATCTCTCCTCCGCCTATATACAGAGGTTAACTGCCAAGATATCTTGCCTGAGCTCACGTTTCAGTATTCTGCACCCACAGGTCAAAGTTATTTAGCACTATAGTTGTTGAACATAATAATTGATACAATGATAATTGTAGAAAATAGTCATACAAGTCAGCAACAGCAACCCTCCCCCTGGCCTATTCCCATGGATTGGCTCCACCCACCTCACCTGCTCTCACTCACTCTCAATCCCTAATCACACCTGTCCTCACTCACTCCTCATTAGAGGCCTGCTAGCAGTAGCAACAACTCCTCTGTCCTGAAGTCTCAGCAGGCCTTGGTATTGAAGTGAGTTCTGTTGACAATTTGTGATTCTTATGTTGCATAATAATGGCTTTGTGATAAATGTAATTAATGTTAGTTCACCTGCTTGCCTTGAAATTGTGTGTAATGTGCAGTCCACATAATGTAATTAGCAGTAATCAAGGAAATGCAGTAAGTTAACTAGAGAATATTGTGCAATGTGTTTGATGTTTAGTAATCTCTCAAGAACAGATTCTGCTCTGCGTTTGAATCTGTCGGGGGGGTTCGTCATATCGCGTACGCACTGGCCTACAAGTGGCGTGCCTTCAGATCAGGAAGCAGGCCGCGCTTTACCCAATCAAATGTAGTGGGCGGGATTTACGTGTCCGCCGATCCTTCCCCACTAGAAACAAACCAAAACTCATTTAACAATAGCGTCCTCGGAGCAGACAAAACCACGGAAAGATATTCACATTTTAACTTGCTCTTTCATCATAGAAACAAGTGGGCTTATAACCAAAACGATCCATGTTCTCTGGGAGAAGTGGTGTTAGTGTTCTGTGTAGAAATATTGTTAGTGGGAATGAAAACATAGTGGCACCACCGGAAGTGAAAGGCTGAAGTCAGACCAAAACCCCGGTTTCCTTGCGCACGTGTGCTACGTCGACTTCCTCCCAGAGCCAAATGAGATAGTTAAAAACAGCAGAGGGCGTTGTTTTTCCTTTTCATTTGGCGATGGGTTCTTAGATTTGATGTTTAGTACTCTGGTGTATTAGTGGTAGGCCTACCCACTCCTCCTTTAGAGTGCTACTCATCAATGTCCTAATTGTTGTTCATTGTTAATGTGTTGAGTTGTATAATAACTAGAGGTCCGGGCGCCCTACGGGTGCCCTGCCCCCTAGCCGCGCACGGGGCTCTAGTGAGGGCTTGCTTATTTTGGGGTTACAAAATCATGGGATATTTTTTTTTTAAGACCCAGTGGGGGGGGGTGGCCTGCGAAACATCGCAGACCCCTTCGGACCCCCGCAAAACATCGTCTAGCCGCGCACAGGGCTCTAGTGAGGGCTCGCTTATTTTGGGGTTACAAAATAACCCAGGGGGTCCGACCCCCTTGGAGTCTTGGGACCCCCGCGAAACATCGTGGACCCCTTCGGACCCCCGCGAAACATAGCGGACCCCTTGGGAGTCCCACGAGACCCTTGGGGGTTACCTGGAGACCCTTGGGGGTCCCTGGAGACCTACAGACACGGCGAAGGAAAACGGAAAATTGTAAAGCCACAGCCACGCATGCAAGAGGTTGGGAATAGCGGGGGAATACGACCAAACTTCATGCTTTGTTTGGTCGTATTCTGGTTCTTCATGTCGTAAAATCGGGGCGTTTCGAGAATATTTAAGGGCGTGTTATTTAAATGGCGCTCGTTTTCAGACGTCAGATTTATCAAAGCTCCGACCAAATGTACGCTAGGATTGGCTGTATAGGATCGCTTCATAAATGTGACTTTGACGTTGCCCTACGGGCGAATTTAAGGCAAAAAAGACGCAGTTTTTTACGCTCCATTGATAAATGAGGGCCATTATCTCTATAGTCATGTCATTGACCTGACTGATTGACTTATGGCCTGGCGGAGACCTGTGCTCCTAGGAGCAAATTTGTTCTAGTTGTCTCCTACTTCTACTTTAATCTGTAACATTACAGTGTCTTACATTCCTGTGTGTAACGTTTAATTTAAAAAAATGAATAAACCTACCAATGGCAACACAATAGAGTGGCACCATACACATGTAATATTTGGGTGGATTCATAAATATGCTTGAATCTGCTCCGATTTAAGAGCGCACTGGTGTTGCTGTCATAGAGTGCTCTTACTGTATATCAGTTAATTTATGAATATAATTTTTCATTTTCATCATTTGAAATGCATTGAAATGAAATTCATCATGTGTATAAACATGATTATAACCTTGCTTTGTTGTCTCTCCCACACTGGCTCCATCTCAGCCTTAATACAATGCAGAGTATGAAGAAAGGATAAGTGGACTTGAACAAAAAGAGAGGAAAAAAGAAAGAAACAACAAAAATACAAACCTTTTATATACCGCCATAGATTTGAAGGCTGTAATTTTCATTCAAAGTCATGCAAATGAGCAGTTACACTGCACTCACCTCTTTGTAGCTTCTGTCAAAGTGATGTGCTAAACGCAAGTGACAGGACATCATATCTCAACTCGCAGTGCCATGAAGTCTTAGCTGTCTGTCTGAAATGACCATGTATTGTAGCCTTCATTCACTCACTTGCTATTCTAAGCTCTCGGCAGGAATTGTGCAGATGCAAGGCAGACAATTAACTGTGTGTGTCAAGTTGTGAGGAGCTATGAGCAAGTGGTTGGTGGACAATTTGTTTTAATGTTTTGCTTCCACAGATTAAACATGAATAGAATAAACTATTATCAATAAATGAAAACCGTTATTAATTGACCATATTTTGCTCTTACAGTACCTGTTCCCGATTATAACATAAGAGCAAAATGGCTGCTGTATGAAGACAGGCTAGTGAATGCAGAGAAGCCCAATTGAAATACTAGTACTACTACTACTACTACTATTAATCATGTGTAATAAAGAGCTGGGCAGTCAAATGTTGCATTCAAATTTCAGTGTCTTCTGAATAGACACTGAATAGATTTTTTTTTTTTTTTTTAAGCTATTTCCAATAATGGTGTATTAAACAGAATGATTAAAATCAGCTGAGGAAAATATACCAAGTAAGTAGGAGTTTATCTCACATCAAACCATTTATTTCCCCCCTAATTATCAAGTCAAATGAAGGGATCAGAATAATAATTTTGTTGTAAATTACTGCACTCTTCACTGCAGCTGGCCAGGCATTTCAACAGCCTGGCTTTAAGCCGTGAACCCTCTGCTCTACAACACTACATGACTACAAGAGTGGAAATTAATCTAACCCAGTCTTATGTACAGTACCACTTGAAAATAATCCAATTACATTAGAAAAGGAAGCTATTTAAACATACTGCAGGTAAACATCAGAATCCCATGAATTCACCAATTGGACACATACAGTGCAGTGCAGATAATTTGATTTGGACACTTTCTCACATAAGCATCAACGTAACAATAGCAAAATAATTGAAGAAAAGGCCAGAATGAAGGTTAGAGTATGTATGCAATTGTAAAATGATTCCAACATGTTAGAAATCTATTTACAGTAATTTGGAGAGCATGTCAAAGTTTAAATAAATTGTATTTATAACAAATAAATATTGCAGAGAAGGCAAACAGAGAGCAAACAGAGCTAATGGCTTATGTTGCTTATGTTGTTTATGCCTATACTCTAAAGTCTGACTTATACTTATCGTACCATGGTGTCACACCAAAAATAGCTGATCTACAACCTCCCAACGTGTCGCAATGCATCCATATCCACATCTCTTTGGCATGGAAAAGTTTGGGCGTTGTTGCCTGGCCAAGCTGCTGTGAAAGTCCTTCCATCAGCCCTGCAGCTTGCAGACACATTTATCTCCTTGACTGACTGATTGATTGATTGACTAGTGGTTGATGTGCACACAGTTGGCTGGCTTCACAGGCTGGGAGAGATAGAATGGAGATAGACATTGATCCTGTGCATGGCACAGTGCTTAGTCTTGATTCAAAGAATCTATTCAAAAATCGATATGCTTGATCTGGAGTCATTAAAATGTGAATCCCTTAAGTGAAAAAGGTATTTAATAATGCAGCTACTCTATGTAGGTTAATTAACTGAAAATCAACTGTTAAATGCATGATGCAGAGGCTAATTGCCGGGTTGTCTCTATAAATTACATAATTTTTGATAACCCGCCCCAAACCATGGCCACTTACCAACAACAATTAAAATATGACATGTTATTCATATTTTTGGACAATGCATGTTTTAACCTTCCTCAACCTTGGAATAAATGTTACCTTAATACTCCATCAAATGGAAGAAGACATATTAATGACCCAGAAATGAGTATTGTACTAACAGAGTCAGGCAGCTGACAAAGTTACAATATAGACATGTTACAAAAACATACACAAACTGTACAGCAACACCTAGATGATGGCGGTGTAGGAGGACCTTGTGTTCTTTGCTTTCAGGTAATTCAGACGGTTTTGAGCTCTGTGACAACTTTTACATTTTGAGCTGAATCAAACTTGAATGGGAAAAAGAAAAGGCAGAAATGTGTTGTCCATGACTATGACACCAGACATGGTGTCATGGTGTCATGACCTTCACAATCAAGAGTTAACCACGTAAACCCTATAGGCTATACTCGACAGGAGAACTCCAGGGGTATATACTAGGCCCCCTTCTTTTTTCACTCTGCACTGATATTTTTGCCAAAAATATCCGAGCTACAAGCTCACAATGCGTTGCAATGCATTGTGAGCTTGTACAGTAGATCTACTATTTTTGCTGAAAGTTTGTCCCAGAATAGGGACACTGTGGGGTTCATGTGGTTTTAAGATGTTAAAGCTTCACTATGTAACTTTCCTGTTCTATTTGAACCCGGGTCTCATGCTGACATTTTTACCACTGAGCTAATAGAGCCGGCCTGCTTGCTCTGGGGAGAAATGTTGACCTTCAGGTCCAAATTTGTGTCAAACGACAAACAGGATCGTGTCAAAGGTTGTGTCTAACTTAGACACAGGATCAAAATGTTTCAATAGAAGGGAGGGAGCAGGGAGACCAAACAAACACCCCAGTTGTATAATGTATATCATACAGATTGGACAAAATAACATCTTATTCATTAAACAATTACATGATAGAGTTTTAACTAGCTCAAAGCTAGCTTCCAATCTGTTGACCTCACATTTACACTCCTAGCAGAAATTCCCCTGAAATCCCCAATGAAAAAGGCTAAATGTGAAGGCAGAGAAAAATGCTGGAATTGTAGAAGCAATCCATATGCAAAAAAACACGATGAGAAAATCAACGGAGTCAACTTCAAAACAGATTCAAAACAAACACTGGAAGGCATGAGAAGCGAGATTCATAAATTACAGTATAAGCGGAAAATAAGACTCTGAAGGCAGTTATCACTGACTGTCAGAGTTATAGCCCAAGGTGATCCCTGAAGAGTCATGGCATTAGGGAGAAAGTTGGAGAAGACATCAGGAGCAGGATACATTGATATCCTACGAAAAATGGCTCCCAAAATGTGTGACAGTCTAAAGGAGAGGGATGACAGGTCCATTGCATCGGCCAATAATCCTGGCTCAAGTAGATCAACCATTGTCCTGTTTGCAATGTGATGTCTCCTTGCTGCTGTCTGGAGGGAGGCGAAAAGCTCAAAATGTATTCTTGACGATAAAGGATCACAGAAGCACTGTCCCCAGAGGATAGCAAGAGAGACGCTTTAGCCCTTAGAAGAAAACAAGTGAAGAAGGGAAGAAAGCCTCTTTCTGCAGCCCTTGTGTCTTCACAAATGGGAAAAAAAAGATTGACTGCTCAGGGGTAACATACAGAATGTATTTAGAATA
Organism: Gymnoscopelus braueri; assembly: GCF_963280865.1. Taxonomy (NCBI): domain Eukaryota; kingdom Metazoa; phylum Chordata; class Actinopteri; order Myctophiformes; family Myctophidae; genus Gymnoscopelus; species Gymnoscopelus braueri. Next base: position 44,251,005 of record NC_137610.1, on the reverse strand, counting down.
AAAACTCAGCTTACTGTAGCTGTGAAGTGTCACGTAAGCTCATCAGTGTTCCTATTCCAGGAGCTAGATTCACGGGCATGAGAAAAGTGAAAATAGCATAGGCCTGCTCCTTTCCAAGTGTAACCATGAGACATTATCCTAAAGGTTTACTCAGTGATACTTATTTTCTATTTTCAGGAGGACAAGTTTTCAAGTTTTCGAGCACATGCAATAATCAATACTTTATTATTAATGTGTTAGTAGTTAACTATGCGATTATTAAAAGTTAACTATGCCCTACTGGATCTAAAGCTAGAACACCATATTAAGGTTAATACATTATTTATTATTAACTTATTATGACCGCCGTACTAAACCAAGCTTCACAGAGTAGTAACCTTGTTTTGTTAGCTCTGCTCCAGCCTTTTTTTGACTGATGCATGTTGTTTCTTCAAAACTAGTACAGAAGAGTTAAACTTTGCTTCATGTATTTATATCCTAATAACTTTTATTATTTAATAATTTTTTCTAGATTATGGTAGATACATTTCAGTTATGGATTACAGATTTCAGTGTAAATTAATTCCCACCTTTGGCTGTTCATTAAAACAAAGAACAGAGCTCTGTTCATCCATTTGGAGCCACACCCAAGGTAAGTAAATCCAAGATTTATTGTCTTCATATGTTCAATGGTTTCTGATATGCAAGTAATTTTGTTTACATTTGTTTTTGTTTAGAACTGTACTTGTATACAGGCAAAGGATGAGAGGCACTATCTCACAATGATGTTGAGACAGTCTCTCATCCCCGTCAGAATGATTTCTCATTCTGTGGAGTGTTGGTGGCAAAGTAAGAATATATACCCTAGTAACAATTTAATACCTTAAAAAAAGGGGGGAGAAAAAACCCTGTATTTCAAGATGGCAGAGCTGTTGTTGAACACAAAGCACAGCACTGAGTTCCACCTGGATCTGTTGGGCATAAACAACATGAGAGCAGAAATTGGCAGGAGACTCATGGATGATTCTAGTAGGCTTCAATCAAATGTATATCAGCCTCACCAAAACATTTGACTTCACTTAAACCACTGTGCATTTGGTCCGGAATGTTTTAATAGATCAGATCTGTGCTGGTTCTGTGGGGAAAGGGGCACTGGGGGCAGTTCAAATGCACCGGTGGATCATTGGGTAGGAACCCTTTAAAGTTTAAAGTAACCCTTTAAATGTATGGAGAGTTCAATATTTCTTTAAATTTAAATCTACATTCAATCTTTGAATGCACATCATGTGCATTATGGTTCCACTGGGTATGTGTAGGAAGGCCAAGTATGAGTGGGGGCATTTTGTGCCCAGCCTGCACATAACCAGTGGAATCATAATGAGGACTTCAAAACATCAGTAGCCTCACCAAGAAGGCTCAGCAGAGGATGGACTTTGTGCTGCCCCTGAAGAAGTTCAGCAGCTGAAGTTCAACCCTACCAAAGTCAATAATGGTGCATTTCCTCACTGCCATCCTTGAGTCCAAATTGTCACCTGCTCCATCAGCATCTGGTACACTGCTCTGTGTCTGCCAGGGACAGGGTTAGACTGTAATGTATCGTCCACAAAGTGTCTGCCTTTTTTTCATACTATTTGTTGCTACACTTTTGAATTTTACTCTCGCATATCTCTGATGTGACAAAACTAGAAAAGGTGCTCCTCGGGGCACTGCCAGACCCCTAGTGGTTGAAATCTGAAGATCGGAGCACTACGTGTCACGCGAACCTTGGCCAATCAAAAAGAGGGACAGGTAGGAAAAGAGGGACAGGTAGGAAAAGAGGGACAGACCGACAAAGCCTCATGTAGGCCGACCCCCTGGGTCTGGCAAAAACAAGAAAGAATGTCATAGATGTCATGGTGGATGGCACAGGCCCCCCCCCCCCCCCAAAAAAAAAAAAATAGTGTTTGGGGGTACAAAATCATGGGATGGGGGGAAAAAAAAAAAAGGAGGTCCGCGGTCCCCCCCCCCCCTTAGGGGTCCCTGGAGACCCTTGGGGGTCCCTGGGGGTGACCTACAGACACGGCGAAGGAAAACTGTAAAGCCACAGCCACGCATGCAAGATGTTGCACATGAACTCTGCAGTCGCACTGAGCAGAGATGCTCATAGGCCTGCGTCGTGCGTCGCTGACACACAATATTGTGAAAGGACGCATTCATGACACCGTCGTGGCGTCCATGGGACGCACTAGAGTTGTCACCAACAACAGAGAAAAATATAAAAATAATTTGCGATAAAATTATTAGTGCACGATAAGTATCGGCCCGATAATTATCGGTTCGATATCAGGAATTATGACGTCATCCCGATAAAACCGATAACATTAATAATAGCTCCGATAATATATAATATTTGTCAACTGTGATCTGCATGGACTCTCGGTTAGACACCGTTGTACTGGAGAAGTATAACTCTCGGTTAGACACCGTTGTACTGGAGAAGTATAACTCTCGGTTAGACACCGTTGTACTGTAGAAGTATAACTCTCGGTTAGACACCGTTGTACTGGAGAAGTATAACTCGGTTAGACACCGTTGTACTGGAGAAGTATAACTCGGTTAGACACCGTTGTAACTAGTTACCATTACTAGTTACTTCATTTAAAAGTAACTCAGTTACTTCACTAGTTACTTACACCAAAAAGTAATGCGTTACTGTGAAAAGTTACTTTTAAGTTACTTTATAAAAATTTTAAAAAAAGGGCTCCCATTATTGCCCTTCATTTCAGTACTGTTATTGCATTGGAGAATAATACAATCTGTTGATCAACTTGACATGCATTTGCATCACTGAACTCTGCTAAGCAATGTGGTCTATACCAGGGGTTGTGCTATAGGATTGTAACCTGCTGGTCCCAATGTCCGGAATGAATCAAATTTATCAGACATCTGATAAAAAATACCGGACATAATTATGTTTAAGCATTAATTACAATTAAGCAGGTGCGTAAATACAGCCTAACACTTAGGCCTACAGCATTATATTTTGGATTGAGCTATTTGAACATGAACCATGATGAACGAGTAATATACACATTTTATATACAGTAGCAGTAGCAGGGTCATCTTGCACAAATACATTAATTACCTACGCTACCATTTGCGCCTGGCAATCTCTACTTCTCACCCATTGACTTGCATGTTAAATGATGGCGTTTCCCCTTAAAAATAATCGATCATTTCAGGAGCAAGAGCTTAAAAATCTCTTCTAAATCTAGTCAACAAGGCCTGCAGTAGGCTATGCACTGGACAAATATGCATGACATTATTTCAATAAACTAAAAACATGGGAAATGTTAGAGGGAGTAATAGCCATGGATACACGACGGTCGACTGTCACGACCGTCATGGATGAACTTCAACCTGGTGTTTGCACTTTCTCCATTTATGGCCCGTACATCTACATAAACGTTCATATTTCAAATATAAAGTGCTTATCCCATGGCAACGGAGGTTACATGTATATACGGGCTCTCAAAAGTACCTGTATCATCCGTATTGTTCAATAAAAAGCATTTTAATCTGATCGGTGGCCATTTTCTCCATATGCTTTCAACTGAGTGACCCTATCGGTTGGTAGGTGTATTGCACTCCAATACATTATGAAAAAATGGCCACTGATCGGATTAAAATGCTTTTCATTGAACAATACAGAATATACGGTTACTTTTGAGAGTCCCGTGCATAATTGTAACATCCGTGGCCATGGGGTAAGCACTTTATATTTGAAATCTGAACTTTTATAGAGATGTACGGACCGTAAATGGAGAAAGTGCAAACACCAGGTTGAAGGTGATCCTTGACTGTAACAGGACTTTTCATGTACCGCAGGGACTGCAGTAGCAGACGCAGTTAATAAATAGACGAACAAATGAATTAATATACTTTAACGTGCGGAATCCGAAACAGGCAGCGCTGTGATTCTGAATTTTGTTACGATTACGGTGATTAGTAGCCTATTATTGACACCACCTGGGCGAGTGAGTCATGTAACTTTCCTGGTTGCAGCCTTGCAGTTTAAGTGCAGATTTCAGCTTGGGAAAAGCAGCCTTTAACGGGTTTAGTTTACTACTAGTCCCAGAAACACACACACGCTGTTAAGAGAGAGAGAGAGAAAGAAAGAGCGAGCGAGCGAGCGAGCGAGCGAGAGAGAGAGAGAGAGAGAGAGCTTGCAAAGCCATCACAGCGGGTCTCCGCAACACAGACTGGTGTAAAGTCAATAAGTACATTTACTCAAGTACTCTACTTAAGTACAATTCTCAGTCACTGTTCGCCTCGCTGTATATATAAATACTATATAAAAAATAACGGAGTAATGCACCATGTAGTAACGGTAACTGAGTTACTGAATTAAAAAAATAATGCGTTAGAGTACTAGTTACTGAAAAAAATAACGGCGTTACAGTAACGCCCCAACACTGACTGTTAGGCAGAGAGAGAGAGAGAGAGAGAGAGAGAGAGAGAGAGAGAGAGAAGCTCAGTGGTGCTTAAACGAAGAAACTGTGCACAGAATATCATCTAAAACTATGCTAAATAAACCCCCAAAAAATATCAAAAATAAAGTCGGACCTTTATCTAAATTACCTTTATATTTATTGGACACTTAAATGTTTTCGGTACATTCTGTAATTGATGAAAATTAATTTTAAGGTGACATTTCAATGCTCTTAAATGAACACAGGATCACAGAAAATCACCTGAAACTATGCTAAATATTTCCAAAACATATCAAAAAGAAAATCGGGACTTTATTGTGGCTTAAATAGATTCAAGTCGACAAGTTTTGGTGCATTCGATAATTTAATAAAACATTCTGATGCCTCCATAGTCTGTCTACTTCTCCACAGTCCCTGTGACAACAATGGCGGCTGTTCAAATTTTTTCTGAGCAAAGAGGGGGCGTCTCCCTGCATGAATCCAAGTTGAAGCAACCAATCGGTGGACGGACATTTAATGATGACGCGTTTCAGACATGGAGTTAGACCCTTTTTTAGCAAACCCGCCCCCTTTTTCCAACAGACCAACCAGACTTACCCAACCCCGCCCCTTTTTCACCGACGCCCCGCCTCTCTTTAAATAGCTTCGGAGGTTAACTCCCCCTTTTGGTCAGATGCCTGATATCTGTTCATATGGAAGGCCTCTTGCGCTTGCCATCCAAAAATATTGACCTTTGAATCAAAGTGGTGTTGGCTGCAATTATTTGCTGTGCTCGTTCTTCTCCCTTTGTGTAATTGGTATGGGATGACAATGAGTTTTCCCCTTTGAGGATGCCATGTTGTACGACTACGAGTAATATTTGACCAGGAGTATCTATACTTTAACTCAAGTATTGGGGTTGAATACTTTGTCCACCACTACAGTATATCCAATGAGCTCCACAGGACATGGATACCCCAACTCTGTCAGTATTGGTGCCATGCTCGGGAACCCAACCTCTAACCCTGGCGTTGTTATAGCGCCATAAGCAAGGTTGATCATGGGACAGTGATCTAATAAACCAACTTTCAACCTGGTGTCCCAATTTTGGGCATGTTATTATAGGCAAAAAGTATCCAAAATATTCAAAATAGCTGATGTGCAAGCTCAGAATATACGTACCATAACCTTATTTTCACCATTCGTTGTATATGTTGCACCATTCGACAATGTATATGTGGCTTAAGTAATGACGTCAGACGTTTTAATCACACTGTGGTACATGCATGCTACCAGGCTGTTCAATGGCTCATTCCAGATTACTTAAATTATGTTTTTTGGACAGGCGGGTAAATGATGCCTGGAACACCTTTCTAGCGAGCAATTTACGATATCTGACTGAGACATTTCTATTTTCTATCTAGAAGAAGGCAGTATTTCAGAGGTGGCACACACCTCTCAACGACACTCCTTGATGTGTGAATGTTCTCTCTGGCTGTACTGACAGCTCCTTGGGGTGTTGTTTTTTTTAGTGTCTCACCTGCACAAATTAGGAACTTGTTTTCCTCTGTAATTTAGTTTTTTCTTGAACTTATTTGTTTTGTTATAACTTGCTCCTGTCTTCTAAGTCATGTAGATCCCAAGGTCTGATGTATATACTCCATCGCACAACAGTGTCACTCGCTGAAATAGCCCGTCCACAGGCTATGATGTAGGATTGTAGATAAGCTATATTGTCGGCGAGCGACACCTTTGTATGAGTGTTAAGCATGAGATCTCAGTTCATGATTTGTGGAATTTTGTTCAAAACAAGCCAATGATGCAAACTCTAGATGTCAATCTTAGCCAATCAGGATGGAATATGAAAAATCAAACACATCCGTCTTGATCACAGGACTATAGAGATCATGTGTACCGATTTGCGTGAAATTTGGATACATTTGGAAGGAGTAGTATAAAATAATGTGTTTTACATAAGTCGGCCTCCTGGTGGCGCTATAAAAGGCAGATGTGAAAAATGCAGGGCAAAGGTTTTTCCTTGACCTCTAGGGAGTGTGCAAACAAAGTTTTACACAGATCGTGCAGTTATAGGTAAAAACACGAATCGGCCTGTTATAGCGCCACCATGAGGCTGATTTAAAAAACGTCAAATGGTATTTCTTCCTCGGCCTAATGGGAATGTGCGTGCAACATTTCACGGATATTGCATGCTGTGTTCATGATTTGAGGCATTTTGTTCAAAACGGAGCACTCTGAAAGATAGTTTTTGTTTAATGACTATAGAGATACTGTGTACCGATTTGCGTGATTTTTGGACAACATCTGTAGGAGTACTGTCAAAAGATATGTTTTGCACAAATCGGCCTCCTGATGGCGCTATAAAAGGCCCATGAGAAAAATTTGGGGCAGAGGTTCTGAATTGGCATCCAGGGAGTGTGTGTGCACAGTTTCGCTGCGATCAAGCCAACGGTGCCGGAGATTAGCTGGTCACAGACGGACGGACGGACTGACACACGGACGGACGGACACACCGACGGACGGACAGGGGGAAAAACATACTCTCTCGCCATGCCTTTCGGCCTGGCGGAGACAATAAGTAATATTTTGGGTGAACTACTCCTTTAAGAGCAGATTAATGGGAAGGGGGGGTGCCTGTGAGCATTATGATGATGTCATAATGGTTGCTGTGTTCCGCTGCCCACCTGAGAGGCCCGTTGCCGGCGGTGAGCGAGGCAACCGTTAGTGCTTTGGCAAGCATCGCCTCAAGCATTTCAATGTTAAACTGACATTTAGGGAGGGAACAGATGATGCTATTGACACTTGGATAGGCAGTAATTAGTCGGCCCTTCCTCGGCATTCATTGTGCGAGGCATTTCATCGCTAAATGTCAATTATCATGGCAGCTCCATTCATTCAGCCGCACCTAACCTTCACTTATCACTGTACGACATTAAAGGGAATGGATGCCTTTAAGGATAAGCTGCTTTTATCTCAGGCTGCGAGGGCTCTGTGTGACTGTACGGCAAGTGTCGTGGTGGCACTGTAATGTACAGAAACCGCCCGGGATGGGGAGGTGACATTCCTGTAACTCTGTGAAAAGCATTTCAATTACAGGATGTTGTGCCCTGCTAGTGAAGTTGTGCCTTAATGTCTGCATCCTGTTGAATCATACACTAGACACATTTTGCATGAGAACATAGTGTGGTAAGCAAATCAGATGATGATGAAGTATAGAACCCAGTGTGGTGAAATCATGTGTGGTGTACGGATATGAACGGGCGATGTAACAAACAAGGATAGTCTCACTGTACCAGGTCCTTTATGACAGTGGTTTTGAACCTTTTCAGGATCAGGGACCCACCCATCTGACCACTTAACTTTAAGTGGTCAGATGGGTGGGCCACGTGCATTTTCAGAGCATTTTTATTTTAATGATCAATCAATCGATTGTAGTTCCGGCTTCTTTTTTTTTGTTGGCACATTTTATCATGTTAATATTATAACATCAATCGTAGTAGTTGTGGGGGCCCACTTGCAATACCCTTGTGGCCCACCAGTGGTCCTCCCGGCCCACAGGTGTAGAATCACTGAATTATGGTGTACCATGTACAGATATGTGAACAGTGCTTATGCAACACACAAAGGATATAGTCTCACTGCACCCGGTCCTTCGTGACCTGTCCTCTTTACCTGTGTATCAGTCACACTTGGCTGCGTGACAGTGTGATTTCAGAAGTGCTGGAGACGGTACAGAAAAGCTATAAACCCCACTGTGCTGACAGTGACAGGCTCTGCTGCGTTACCTTCATGTGTACATTTGAGTGACGTACAACTGCTAGCTGCGCCAACACATTTCCTAACAGAGTTGCAGTACAAGCTGCTAGTCGGAGGAGGATCAGTCGGGGCGGAATCCACTCGCATATAGAGTGAGGATGAGGTGTGTGTGTGTGTGTGTGTGTGTGTGTGTGTGTGTGTGTGTGTGTGTGTGTGTGTGTGTGTGTGTGTGTGTGTGTGTGTGTGTGTGTGTGTGTGTGTGTGTGTGTGTGTGTGTGTGTGTGTGTGTGTGTGTGTGTGTGTGTGTGTGTGTGTGTGAAATCAAAAGCAGTACGCTGAGCTGTAAACCTGGAGTACATCCAGATTATTCACCACACAGACACGCACACACACACACATACACATACACATACACATACACATACACATACACATACACATACACATACACATACACATACACATACACATACACACACACACACACACACATACCCCCCCCCCCCCCCACACACACTCCCAGAGGCTAAAGCGTAAAAAGACTTGAGACATGAAAACAAAGATACACACATGGACACACTCTGCACACTCATGCACACTCTAGTCTTTAGAAGCTCTAACACGTGCATGCGACACACACACACACACACACACACACACACACACACACACACACACACACACACACACACACACACACACACACACACACACGTTTGTATTAGGCTACTATACTTGTGAGAACATCAACATTTTAGGACGGTGTGTTGCAACTCATAATGTAATAGCGGCTCATAATGTAATAACGGCTCATAATGTAATAACGGCTCATAATGTAATAACCTAAATGCAATAAAAGCTCATAATGTCATATAAGCTCACAATGTAATACAATCATGAGCAGATAACATAACACATTTTTGCATAATATAATAATAGGTTACATTAAGAACCTTACGTAGCCGCTCATAATATAATAATGGCTCATATTAATGAGAAAAATGCTACATCGTAATCAGTATCAAGTCAGTATCATGTCAGTATCATGGTCAGTATCATGTCAGTACCATTGTCAGTATCATATCAGTATTATATCAGCAGTATTATCGTGGTCGGTATCATGGTCAGTATCATGGAAAGTTTCATGGTCAGTATCATGGAAAGTGTCATGGTCAGTATCATGGAAAGTTTCATGGTCAGTATCATGGTCAGTATCATGTCGGTATCATGGTCAGTTTCATGGTCAGTATCATGGTCAGTATCATGTCGGTATCATGGTCAGTTTCATGGTCAGTATCATGTCGGTATCATGGTCAGTTTCATGGTCAGTATCATGTCGGTATCATGGTCAGTTTCATGGTCAGTATCATGGTCACTTGGTCAGTATCATGTCGGTATCATCATGACGATGAGTGCTGGGCCGGTTTGTCGACAACAATTCTGCCTACAGGGACTAGGTCAGATCACTCTGGTGTCAGGAGAAGAACCTTGCTCTCAACGTCAACAAACCAAGGAACTGATCGTGGGCTATAGGCCAAGGAGAGAGCACGACCTAATCTACATTGATGCCGTTGCAGTGGAAAAGGTCAGTGACTTCTAATTCCAAGGTGTAGACATTGCTGAGGACCTCAAATGGGAGTGGGACCAACTGCATTTGGTCAAAAAGGCTCAGCAGCACCTGTCCTGTCTCAGACATCAGAAGAAATTCAGAGTGGGCCCCCCGCATCCTCAGGTTGTTATACAACAACACCACTAGAGCATCCTGTCAGGCTGTATTACCTCCCGGTATGGGAACTGCACCACCCTCGAACAGAAGGCCCTAGCAGGGGTCTTCAACGTTTTTTCAGGCCAAGGACCCCCTATAGCTGAGAGAGAGATGAAGCAGGGCCCGCCACACTACATATTGTATAAAATTGTGTTGCAGATTAACATTTTTCATAGATTTCATAGATAAGTTCATAGACTTACTTACTTACTTAAACTGCTAATAAAGTATTCAATCACTTGTTTGACATACATTATCTTTTCAATTAATATGTTTGGATAATAATGTGTATTTAAAACCCTCAATATAGTCAACTTGACGTTGGCTCTGTACTTGGTCTGCTCTTTTTCCCCTCTACACCAACTCTCATAAAATTGCCGATCGAGGCGTTGTGAGCTTGTGGATCGGCTATTTTCGGCAAATTTTCCCCATCACACAAAGATTTGTCCTCTAGACCCTCTAGACCCCTGGGGGTCTAGAGGGTGGTGTGTTTCAAATAAGTGTCATGCTGATCAGTCCAGTGGTGTCCGAGATTAGCTGTAAACAGTCAGACAGATGGACAAACGGACAGGGGCGAAAAAAATATCTCCGTCTCCCAGCCTTTCGCCTTGGCGGAGAATTATTTTTTTACGATGTAAAACACTTTTCTCAACAATATGAGCCGTTATTACATTATGAACTGTTTTTACATTATGAGCGGCTAAGTAAGGTTCACAATGTAACACATTGATACTGTACATTAATACTTTATGCAGAAATCCGTTATGTTCTCATGATTTTATTACATTTTGAGCTGATTATATCATTATGAGCTTTTAATACATTAAAATGATTACATTACGATTGAACCATCATTATATTTTGAGCCGCTATTACATTATGAGTTGCTGCAAATACATTTATGAATGCTATTTTTAAACCCTGAAGCCAAAAATAGACAATCTACCAAACGTCCCCACAAGTAGGCTATAATAATACAAGCACACACACACACACACACGCACACGCACACGCACACGCACACGCACACGCACACAATCCGTCACCATTGTAGTCCCCAGAGTCTAACATCGTGTAGCTTCTTGGCGAGGCAGAGCGGCCGGCTGGCGCCACATTAAGCAGACGTCTTTAGAAAGCACTCTGGCTATCCCATCCACCCCAGTGACTAAATCTAATCCAGCAGCAGCGGCCTCTCCCAACAAGAGCCCGACCTATGTATCGGTCTGGTCGACATACTGTATCAGCCATTATTTGACTTTTTTGATGACATTAACACATCAGCAGATCTACAATCTCAGCTTGTAGATCGGCCATTTTTTGATTTTTTTAATACGGGCGAAGTGGCTTGTAGATCAGCTATTTTCACTAGCATGGGAGACATCAAATTTCCCTTTTCGGTCTCGAGCTAAAAAACGTGGGAACCCCTAGTATAGACAGCCACTCGGCCTCCTCTGATACACCAGCCGCTTCTTTTCAGCTGACAGTGAGGAGTTTCACCAGGAGAGTGTAATCTCCCCCAGATCCCCTCCCTGCTGAACAGGTGCCTCAACCAACCAGCAGGGGTTGCTTGTGCAGCACCAACCACATAATCGGCTTTCCACCTGTGAACATTGCCAATTGTGCCTCTACGCCACCTGGACAGGACAGCCCTAGCTGTTTGTCTTTCTATTCTGCAAGCAATGATTTGATGTTCCTTTATTTAGAACTGGATCAGTCTGTACTACTATATTTAAATATTCACTGATGGAACAAAATAAATGTTGACGACAACATTTACAAATGCAAGCAATTACTCGACGCCAGCTCCAAAATACATTGGCCCATTGTGTTTAGCATTCAAGAAATGAAGAGCCACAATAGGCTCTATGCACAGCAGCCATATTGGAAATAAATTGGGCCTCTTCCTTACTTCCCTCACAGGTCTTACCAATTATACAAATAAAGGCGCTGTTCCATTTAGTTATATGCAAATAAACAGCTTCTGAGGGTTCAACAGCAGGACCGTGGGGGGTGGGGGTCTTACATTTTGATAATCTTTCCAGCATTTCCCAGATTTTAAATATTCATGAAGGGGCTACTGGAGGTCAAACCTTGTAACATCCTTGGGAGTGAAATGGAACACTTTTGTGAAAAGTTTTTTCCACTGCAGTACTGAGTCGTGAGAAACGCACACATGCATGCACACACACATACACAGACGCCAGTCGACAAATTGCTGGACAGTGATATCTGGCTGACAGGCTGTAAATGACTTTGGAGGCCATGTGACACCTTAATATTCTCATTTTTTTTGGGGTCCTGTTTGCCCCCAAGACCAATTTCTCCTGCTTGTCGCCGTAAACCTTGGAGGCTGCTGCTTTATAACAGATGCAAACAATTCTACTTTTTTTTGTGGGCCTATTGTCGGATTAAAACCTGGGGAAATCTGAGCACTGTAATGGAATTTATGACAGATTGGTTGTTTGCCACAAAGGAGCTGGAGCCAGATGATGTTCTAGTAACATTTGTAGCTCTCCACTAGTATTGTGAAAGTAATCCATCTGAACTTTGTCTTGTCCAAACATTCACTGTAAGATTTTACCCCTCAAGAGAGACTTTTACAAGAGTCTGTCGATCATTATAATTATATATGTGTGGACAGTAACAAAGTATATACAAATGTAAATATACAGTATGCATATATCTTTTTTGATTAATTTTCTATCCTGTGCTGCTTTTCTCCATGCTCTTCCTCTATCTCCTCTTCCCTTCTAGGCTGCCCCAACGCTCCTGATTTCGTGTATAGAGGGGCGGGTGTATAGAGCCGGCGAGAGATTGCGCCTGATCCCATTGGTTCACCGATCAGTCCGTCAACCCCCGCCCCGTTAACACAACATTACGAGCGACGCCCACTGCACTCTGGTTGGTTGGGAAATGAAACACTTCCTCATACCGAGTACACCGACGCGCTGGGCCAGGCTTTTATTCTTTAGCAAAACTAAACAATAAAAGCCTGGAGATCGAGGCTACTTCCCTTCTAACAAAAAATTACAATCATGAAAAAAAGTTACACCTGTAAACCTGTGATGCAATTCTCTGATCCTGATTCCATGTTACATGCTGAAGTCGAATGTTTTCCTCCAAGCTGACACACTTAATATTAGCAAAATATGTGAAATGTCATTATGTTCCTATGACATTCTCCTAAGATTTGCTAAATAAGTGAAATGTCAAAATATGTTCCTATGACATTCTTCTATTGACTGATTATGGCCCCAAGGTCTATGGATTTGAAGAGTTGTTTCAGCTTTGTTGGGTGCTTTCTTAAAGGCCATGTTATCAAAAATACAAACGGTTCTGTGCATAATCTCACACATATTCCCTCCAAGCTAGAAAACTGTCTTCCATGAACACACGTGACATTTGTCTTAAGACATAATGGCTTAAGTTTGGGCATATCACCCTAATCCACAGAGTGGATAAGAACGGCAATGATGGGTGGGTAATAATTTGTGGAGTGAGCTGTCTAAGAACATGGAAGTTTCTTCTGTCCTGCCACACCATTTTCCAATCTGTGCTTTGATTCCTTAGCGTTTAGCTGCACTTATTGGTCAACTACCCTCCCCTAGGGGAGGGGGCAGATGATGACTAAGCACATCACCCTTCGTCCTTTTATCCCCTCCCTTCACTCAAATAAAGCCCTGTGTATGTGATAAATATATTCACAGTATCTTTGAAACACAAAGTCATTCAAATGCAATACTGCTTATTTGGACGAGATCCAACTATAGCTTTTGATTTAATTTTAATTCATATTGCCTTGGGCATGAAGGCTTCCATAATGTTCTCTTTAAGTTTTATATTTTAGATATTTAGCAGATGTTTCTTGTCCAGATCAACTTTAAAACAAAGCACAAACATTGAATAAGCCTAAGCTTTGGTTCCTAGTGTAGTAGTGTAGCAAGCAAGAACTAACAGAGCAGATGAGACCAACAAGGACAGTATTTTTGTATTTTTTAATAATTCATGAGAGGAGCTAAGTGAACATTAAGTGAGGTGCTATGATAGCAGTAAAGCTGTTATGATGCTCGAACATTATAATTGCCCATAATTCCAATACAAAAGCAAAAACAAATCGTTGTCTATACTGCCTGACATGTCAAAATGCTCTCTCTCTCTCTCTCTCTCTCTCTCTCTCTCTCTCTCTCTCTCTCTCTCTCTCTCTCTCTCTCTCTCTCTCTCTCTCTCTGTCTCTCTGTATACAGTCTACACTAGTTGCGCTAGGAAGAGCCACTTGAACACATTGTCAGATGATCAAGTCGGGAATATTAGAAATGTAAATGCAACAATTGGCTGAGTTACTGTATGAGGTAAGCACAACTTGGCCCTTAAAAGAAAAAAAAACAAGCTGGTAGAGTGGAAATGAACATTAGAAGTTGTGGTCTCCTCTATATTACTCCTTTCTCGTGTACTGGCCACTCCATCACTAGGGATGAGCAATTTCACAGATTTTATTTTTGATCAGTACCAAGGCTAGTATTCTAATACTGATACCGACACTTTTAAAAGTCTTCTTGTGTATCCACCTGTTTCCGCGGGAATTTACTGGAGCAAAAATCCTGTGTGGGAAACATCCTGCGGGGGGACCGGAAGTAGGAAATAGCGGCTCAGTGTGTTTACATTTGCCAGCAGAACGTAGCTGTACTGCGGCGAACGGGCCTTTTGCATGTAGTTGAAGCGCAAGGGGGCAGGGGGGGGCGGTGCATGGGGAGAGAGTCAGCGCACTGAAGTCAAGGCACACTACAGACTACTGTGTTGTTGACAGACAACGGATGCACGCTGCGAACGAGCTACGTTCTGCTGGCAAATGTAAACACACTGAGCCGCTATTTCCTACTTCCGGTCCCCCCGCAGGATGTTTCCCACACAGGATTTTTGCTCCAGTAAATTCCCGCGGAAACAGGTGGATAGAAAAAAGGGAAATATTTGTGATTTCTGCAGCGGACTTCAAAAATGAATTAAAATACCCTGTATTATTACTAAATGATCAATGATCACATTCAGTAACACTTCTCTCTTCGTTTCTCTAAAACAAAAACAAAACAAAAAATACTGAGCAATGCATATCAGTTGCCCACAAAATGGATATGGTACTACATCGAAGTTACTCATTTCCAGGCTTCTGGTCAAAGCATAAAAATAATGAAATTCTCACTATATACTAAATTCTGAAGAGACAGGTAGCCTAATTTACAATATAATTGTAAACAAAAAGAGAGAAAAAAGTGTATGCCTACATGCCAAACCTTTAGTTGCTGTTCATGCAGCCACACCACCATCACAGCATGCATGTTTGCGATTGTCTAGTGCCAGTCAATAGCCTGAGGGGACGCTTATCACCTGGCCTGTTGCAATTAGCTACTGTACTTCCAGTTAATAGCCTGGCAGAACGTTTATCCCATAGCCTGGAGGGGTGATTGCTCTGCGATAAAAATAATTAAAAAATAAAATACATAGTTGTCTTTTGACCGATTTTAAAATTGAGGTCCTTGTCCTGCTGCTAGTGTGCACAATAAATATTATGCTATATTCAGCCTAGCAGTTCGTGAGATTTGCCATATACAAACAAAAACAATAACCTTGGTTGGGCAGACTGAAGGTTATATCTTGAAAATGCCCGTAATGCCTCCACCTCACAGCTGATGCACAGAAGCATTGTGTGGCAATGGCCCCACTTCTCATTTAATCAAGCTCTATTGTGGAGCAGGTATTATCCACAAGAGCTTTCCTGACCAAAAGAAAGCTCTGTGCTACTCAGTAAATTAATGGAAAATGGAATCCCCTTGGCCTTGTGTGGGTGCTTGTTTTGGCAGTGACTGTCACCTTTTATAGTGATGCAGGTGTAGATTGCAGTGTTTTCTTTGAGGGCTCAAACACGTGTGTGTGTGTGTGTGTGTGTGTGTGTGTGTGTGTGTGTGTGTGTGTGTGTGTGTGTGTGTGTGTGTGTGTGTGTGTGTGTGTGTGCGTGTGCGCGTGCGTGTGTGTGTGTGTGTGTGTGTGGCAAGATAGATTTGGGAATAACCTTGGAGGAGTATCTGTTCTATAGGGTTGTACTTAATATAAGGGCTCAGCTCTTCGTAGCTGTGTGTAATAAGGCAAGGTCATCACTCAAACATGACACCACATGGATTTGTGTGTGCTTAAGTCCAATTCAGGCTTTTATTGGTACACTGAATTGGTTTAAAGATAGATATAGATGCATAATATAAATACAGATATTAATTTACACATACATCATACATACAGTAGGCTACTGTACATACAGTACACAGTACACGTATGACTTTGTTTTGTGACAAGCATCAAGAAAGGACAGCAACATGACATTAATATTTGCTTAATGATTTTACTCCTCGTCAAACAGACAAAGTCAATTAACTCATTCACTGCCACAATTATTGCTGGCCGCGTTTGCCCACTGCCAGAGATTTTTCATCGAAAAAAAAAAAGTACTCAGGAGCCAAGATACAGAATTTTTAAGTTTTAAGTTAACAAGGTTTTAAGGAACAAGGATGGGAGTCTAGATCTTCGAAAAATCATATCTCCTTGGTCTTTGGGTCAAATTTGAAAAAAAAAAACTGGAAAAAAAACTGACTCTTTAACAGAGGTCAAGAGATGTCTTGAGGTACGGCCAACCATGGATCAGATACTAAGCAATGGGACTAGATGACAAACACAAAGAGACAAACATCAGATAAGCCAACAGCAGGAAACCAAAGGGCGAAAGAAGGCATCTGTACCGTATCGTGCTGTATTAGGGAGGCTGCATGCAGCAACTCTACACTATGGGGATTCTAGGATTAGGGGAACTCAGATCCTAATGAGAATGTGACATGCATACAGTGCCTTGCAAAAGTGTTCGGCCCCTCTGAAATATCACTAGTTTCACTGGATAACAAATAATACATTAATATTCTCTATATTATATTTTAATAATTAATTTTTGGAAGAAAGACAATGGAATAAGCTGCCTGCAAAATAGTCAACACTTCATCTTGGCAAACCGAGATGCAATTAGGTACATAATGTTACCTTCAGAAGCAACCTAATTATTTGGGTGGTCTAGTGAACAATAACAATGGTTCAGAATGAGCAATTACACATTCCGATATAATGTGAGTGTTTTGGAGAGGAGCACCCTCATTAGTTAATGAACCCTCAGGCGAAGACTAAATCATAATGACCAAAACATTCCAAAGTAAGTAAAATAAACATTGTTTCAGTATCTGAACCATATAGGGACATTCCACCACCATATATCACCAAGCAATGAAAGGTGTTTTTAGTTGTATTTTTATTTAACCTGCATTTGACCTTCATTTAACCAAACATCTATAGAAAAACAGACCTTTCCAATGATTGAGGGTTTGTTCCAATGCTTCTATTCACTGTCTGTAAAGCTGCCATAGTCTAAAGCCCAATTCTATCAGAATAAGAAACATTGTGATCAGCTAATGTTCACACATGTTCCCCATTCACACCATGGAACTGTAACCACTTACTACACAGCAATAATGTCCAATTTGACCCAACTGTAAGCTTATCATGAAATTGCCGGGTGGCAGTGGCTCAGGGGTAGAGTGGCCGGGTAGAGTGAACTGGAAACCTGCAAGATTCCCAGTTCGATCCCGGGCTGGGGGGCTCCCCCACAGTTAGTGTCGAAGTGTCCTTGAGCAAGACGCTGAACCCCTAATTGCTCCCGATGAGCAGGTTGGTGCCTTGCATGGTTTCCTCCGCCATCGGTAAAAAAAGCGCTATATAAATGCACCATTTAGCATTTTTTACCATTTACAATAATCATTGTTTAATTACCCATCATCATCATCATCATCATCATCATCACCTGTCATCCTCTGTTGAAGAGCTTTTGGCCAGATACAAACCGTATAAGTCACTTCAGCTTTGTGCAAGGGGGACGGACAGTCTATTATCAAATATATATCTCACTGTCTGATTTTTAATCATGTATTTCACGACTTGAGTACTTGATATCTACAGGGAAGGTTCAGTTGAATACGTACAATATGTACATTGCTTTCTCAGTCTGGTAACAAATATGGCGTACCACCACCAGCCCACTCTATGCAGCAGCAGAGCAGCTCTGAACGTACCAGCAGGACTACAAGAGACAATAGGCTTACTAAAACAAACACTAACAGAGGGAGGAACAGCCAGTTACGGCAGGGGAACAATAGACATCATATCTGTGACTCAGAGACAGCAGCACGGAAATGGACACAATCAATACAGTGCTGAAAGCAAATAAAACTAGAAAAAGTGCTCCTCGGAGCACAGATCTCCGCCAGGTTACAGTAGGTTATTGTGGCCTCCTGGTGGCGCTATAATAGGCCAATGTGAAAAGGGGACCATTTATTCTTGGGCCTTTCACGGCAATCGGACCTTGCATTCATGATTTGAGGCATTTTGTTCCAAAAATGTGTTTTGCTAAATCCTACCTGCTGGTGGCGCTATAACAGGCCAATGTGAAAAGGGTGGCATTTCTTCCTCAGCCTAGTGGGAATGTGCGTGTGAAATTGCACGGAAAGCGCAAGCTGCGTTCATGATTTGAGGCATTTTGTTCAAAACGGACCAATTCTGCAAATTTTGGAAGCCAACCTTATAGCCAATGAGGATGGAATATGGAAAATCGGACAGATCCGTGTTGATCACATGACTATAGAGTTACTGTGTACCAATTTGCATGACGTTTGGATAAAATCTGTACGAGTAAATGGGTTTTGCACAAATCGGCCTCCTGGTGGCGCTATAACAGGCCCATGTGAAAAATTTCAAAGGTCAGAGGTTCTGAATTGGCATCCAGGGAGTGTGTGTGCACAGTTTCGCAGCGACCGGGCCAACGGTGCCTGAGATTAGCTGCTCACAGACAGATGGACGGACGGACACACGGACACACGGACACACGGACACAAACACGGACAGACGGACAGGGGGTAAAACATACTCTCTCGCCATGCCTTTCGGCCTGGCGGAGACAACAAAAAAATAAAAGCAGTGTGGTGGGAGAGAGAAAAGATATTGTTAGTGAGAGTATTGAGCTGGAATAGGAAATTATATGAGAGCCCATTGCGGCAGAGTGCTTGAAGGGAGAGAGAGAGAGAGAGAGAGAGAGAGAGAGAGAGAGAGAGAGAGAGAGAGAGAGAGAGAGAGAGAGAGAGAGAGAGAAAGACACAGAGAGAGAGAGAGAATCCAGAGTCTTCCTGTGTCTTGTAAGTCATCTCAAGTTAAAGTTGTTACATTGCATTTTTCCCCAGTCTCATAGCTAGCTGATATAAAGAAACTGTGTTAGCTCTATGACTGTTGTTGTTGTTGTTGTTGTGTACACTCAGCTGTGTCTGCAAGGCTTTTCAGTAATTTTTTTCAAAGCCCCCACATCCCCAAGGTACGAGAGCATCCTGTCCTGTCCTGCCAAGCTGCACTGGTTGGGGCAGAGCTTTATCTATGGAACCCCAGCCCAGAGGTGGACAGAGCCAAAACACAGACCAGCTCCTAATGGGCCCCGTGACGATGATCACTTTGACTGATGGCATAATGATGAGAGGCTTTATAAATATGTAGCAGGTCACGGAAGGGGAGATAATGTGGAGGATTATTAAAACTGGAAAGGGTCTTAGGTCAGACTAATGAGACAGGGTAAATGTGGCGGTAGGGGACAAAGCCATCGTCTGGGAAATCACATAAAGCGTGGGATTATTTTCTTTGTTTCCACCTATTATTTATCAGGAAGTTACAGTGACTTGCTGCTACACAGTGACACAATTATTACCCGGTCCTGTCCGGTACAACCGTAGTCTTCCACTGCTGGTCCCTGGGAGATGCCCTGTACTCCTCATGGCTGCGTAAAATATAGATTTTCCAATTAAGTGCAATTTGTATTCATAAAGATTGATTTCAATTAATCAGTTCCTTGAGACGTATCTGGCTATCACATTTTTGGACCTCCTCTGCTCCTGTGAGGTGTTTCTTCCCAGTAATTTATTGAATGGGAACTCAGTTCACCAAACAACAATTTACAACAACGATCTGCTTGAAGAAGGCCCAATTAGAGACGACACAATGTAAACAAGACATGCAACTCAGAGGCACAAATAGACAGTCAGTAATATGCAAATAAACCATTATTAAAAACAGTAAAAATCAATCATATCAGGGGGATTCAAATACTTGAATCCCCCTGAGTCTGGACTTGAAAGTTTTTATGGAGGGAGCAGATCTGATAGGGAGGGGAATGCTGTTCCACACTCCAGGGGCTGTGGCAGCAGGCACTGTTGGGTCACCCCTGAGTGAAGAGTTTTCTTCTGGTTCCAAGTCATGCAGTAGGTGGAAACAGAGATCAGACAACGCTGTTAAAGGGACTACACCATGAATCTTAACTTTTTCTTATTTTTTGTGTGTCTTTGGTCTCCCCTACCTCTCTGCTATCCCCAAAAATACCCCAGTTTGAACACTCAGGCTTTCACAGCAAATCTGGGGTTTTCTGTAAATTGGTCTCAAAACAGGCCAAACTGATTTGCACCCTGACGTGACGTCACGTCAGGGTACAATACCTCCCTTTTTTCAGTTCCAACCAAAAAAAATATATATATTTTTTTTCTTTTTTTTCCCCCACACAGAACCAGGAGATAACATGCATACAAACTGGCTCAATAGCGCCCCGTGCCAAACAGGACAATGTGGTATTGCAGGTGAAAGTGCTTTATAAGCCAGAGATAAGTTAGTTGGAATGAGTATATCTGAGGCTTGATTTAGGCTCAAACCTTTTGAAAAACGTTTGAGGGACATAAACAATATGATATTAAATATTATTATTATTTTTTAAAGTCATGATGTAGATCCTTTAAATGTTAATGGACAACTTAGTTTTTTTACAACAAGGGTTATTTTATTAGTTTCTAGTGATAATAATTAAAAGATGAGTGTTAAAAAAATATATATATTTATCATTTATTCATTTTTCACATCAGTCTGTTATGGCTGAGGATGCAGATTTTTGCAAAACATTCTTTTTTATATTACTCTTACAAATGTTGTCCAAACATCACACAAATCGTTACACAGTATCTCTGGAGTCCTTGGCCTAGTGGGGATGTGCGTACAAAGTTTCACGGAAATCAGATGCTGCGTTCATGATCTGAGGCATTTTGTACAAAACGGGCCACTCCTGCAAACTTTGGAAGCCAATCTTAGCCAATGAGGATGGAATATGAACAATCCGACAAATCTGTCTTGATCACATGACTATAGAGATACTGTGTACCGATTTGTGTGATGTTAGGACAACATTTGTTTTGCAAAAATCAGCCTCCTGGTGGCGCTATAACAGCCCGATGCGAAAGATTTGGACCAGAGGTTCTGCCCTGACCTCCGTGCCTTCGGCCTTGTGGATATAAAAATAGCCTGCTTATTGTGCTTTTTTTTTTTACCAATTACCTGAATGACCCCGCCCCCCAGTTAAAAGTCGCTATAACGATAGAAAGCAGTCATATTTTAATTATAATCATTACAAACTAATAAAATAACCCTTGTCGTAAAAAAAAATAAGTTGTCCTTACACTGTGGTTACACTGTGGTATTGCTAACATTCAAGTTGTTGTTTGTTTCTACTGCATTTGCTTTCAGAGGGTGATTAATTTACATTTACAATTTGTCATTAATTTACACCTGAGGGACAGCCTGTGAGAGAGTCAGAGAGGACACAGTGGTCTAGATTCTGAACTCATCAAACATTCTCATCGACGGGTTCATTACATCAAATAACACTCACAATGACACTCTATTGTAAGAATATCATTGCAGTGAAATTGCAGTCAAATAGAAAAGTTCAAGAAGTTGTAGGCTATCTTTGTCCAGCATGGAGAAGTGGACCATATAAATAAGGTTTCACTTTCAAGTTATTCAGTGTTATATAATACTATCACAATAATAATAAAATCATAATAATAATATGTCCGATCGGACTTCAACTTTAAGCACAGAGTTGCACTGCTCGTCAATGTCACACATGGCACATGCAACCAATCCTGTTATGGTGCCGGTAGATGTAATAGGAACGGTGGGACAGTGCCGAATGCAGATGAAAGGTTGATATTAGCAGTATCTAATTACGATTAACAAGCCTATATATTTCAAGGTCACCCCATTATTCAAATACTAGGCTAATATAATCTAATTGGCAAGAGCTCGACTTCAGCTTGAATCCATTTATTTTTCAGTTAATCATATTTGATCACTCAGTTATGCATGCAGACCAACTCCACCAGCACACAACACTGTTTGCCAGATGTGCTTTGTCAAGCTGATTTTGAAGCGACTGTGCGTGTAGTGACGTGTAACGATTTGATCCCCTCCTTAAACCGGTTAGTGACAGCCAGCCAGCCAGCGAACTGGTGACAAAATTGTCTAGATAAATAGGTCACCTGTCATAAGGAGACTATCCCAAACCTATCAAATTAACGTGGGGGGAGCTAATGAATATGACAAATGAGAGGCAAGTATCTCCGCTTCGTCAATCTACCACACACACACACACACACGCACACGCACACGCACACGCACACGCACACACACACACACACACACACACACACACATACACGCACACAAACACACAGGCCTCCTATTTACTCGATACTGTACGCATGCACTCCCATAGATATGTGAGACATCTATATCTATAAGAGATATGTGAAATTGGTTTACAGTGTTCTCGATGTATTTTGTAACTTGTATGACACATATCATTCATCCTAGACACAACCAGTTCTGATCAATAGAACAATTCAGCTTGACTTCATCCCAGAACATGCTCCACTCATGCACTGCATGAGCAGAGTAGTCAGTCAGTGACCTAGTTGCAAGGATGATGAGAAACTATAGCCAATTTCTGTGTAAAGATCTCAGCAATAGACAACAAATTGAGACACAAGGTCAGAATTGTATTCAGATATTCTATTTAACAACAACACAGATGCAACTCTTTATGTACTTTTGATTGATTTGTTTATGTCCACAAACCTGTAGAAGGTTGAACTTCTATGTAACTGACTTGTAAATACTGCAAGTCATCCAATGAGATTCACTGAGTAACTCACTGAGTATAAGTATATAAAATAACAAGCAGAAGTTGTTCAGCAGAAACAAATGGTCTGTTCAGGGTAGAGACCCACTTTAATCCACAGTGTGTACTTGAAGTCTAAAAGGGTGGAGTGATGGGAGTGATTGGAAGTACAGCTGCTGTTGTCGGTGGAAAAAGGCATGCACAAGGCAGGCAGGTACAATGTCAGGTGCACTACGTTAATGGGACATCATTAGCCTGGATCGATAAGCTCTGTTCACAGAAACGGATCGTGACGCAGGATTGATAGGTCAAACACTGTGTTAGAGTCAGACCTCAAACACCTCTGTTCCCTATTAGGACGAAGAAAATGTTACAGTTGTTGTACAATCTTACGGTCATAATCATTTTCATACATGGCTGTTGCCTGCTAACAAGGGTCACAAAGGCTTCTTCTACTTTATCAGAAAGTCGAAGAAGTTGGCCCCCCTTGAGTCCTCGGAGAATACACAAGCGATTGCTTCAGCACAAGCAATTTGTAATGGGGTTAAAGCAATCGGCATGCTCACGGACATCAATTCCGAAGCGCTACCTCTAAACAAGCGTGCATATGCCACACATGGCCTGGGAGATTCCACAGGGGAAATTCGAAGGGGCGTTCCATTTCTTCGTCTTAGCGGTCATAACGTGGTTGGGTTTTTTAGGGGGCGGGGGGGAGAGGGGGGTGGCGGGGCGGGCAGGCACTGTCATGCGTATAACTCTGATTTGCGCCCGCCATATTCCCTCCAGGTTTGAGCAAACAGGGGGAACTGCAAATGCTAAATAAGGACAAGAGCACACGGCTGGACATTGGCTAGAAGCTGGCTGAGTGACTGTGTCCTGCGTGGACAGACTAAAAAGTCCAGGCTTTGCTGGAGGCACTGTTTAATAATTCATGGCTGTGAGTGCCGGGGCCCTTTTCTCCCAGGCCCCTGCAGGAGCATCTGTTTATTGTCACATGTGCCTGTGTCGTGCAAGTCGTGTGTGGGGACCCAAGATTTGACGAGACGTCAATGCAAATATATTTTTTGTCTTTTTGTTCTCTGGAAAGGTCGCTTCGCACCAAGGACAGAAGAAAGAAATTCAAACACTGGACAGGTGTGTGGTTTAACACAGGTTCAGAGACTTTTAGCCAAACTCACATTGCCAAGACAGAAGTCAAACAAATTAATACTAAGTTGTGCTACTTTGATCCACTTAAGGTATAATGTATAGTGACGTGCAGGATAACTTTGGTGTTAGCTAAAATAATTAATCATAAAGATCCATATTTCTGTTAGGACATTATCTGAATACATGTTTGACCCCATGTCTCCCATGTCCTGTTGATGACATTGCTTAGCATGGTATCCTCCTCTTCTCTCAGTATATGGATAAGCTGACATCTCTAAATTGCTATATGCAGGCATTTTAGTTTGGATTTCTGCACAAACTTTATCTCAGGATTTACAGTATATTACACTATGAATATATGACTGAATGCAGTAAAGGGTGTTTAAAAAACAACAACTTTCATATGAAAGTAGAGGATCAAGGCTACAAAATGGGGTATCACTTACTAATATTGTGACTGACAGCTTACTGAAATAGGTCTGAGAAATCTGGCTTCAAAGTTTTGACAAGGATTTTCACACTTTCTCAGCTCAAAATACATCTCTGGGGGGGAAAATGTATGCAATATATAAATATTTATTATATTTAGTTAATATCAGATCCACCAACACATAATTTGAGTCATACAATTATGAAAAAAACTACTCAATTCACATCTGAGCTCTGATTTGGGACTACATTTTTTTACTTTTTATTTTAGTTCAGTACATCTCCAACAATTCTATCAGGTTCATCAGTAAAAGATGAACAGCATCAATCCCCATTAATGCATGAACTACTCCCCCCACACATGTGTGTTGTCACTGCTGTTGTATCCTACTGACTCACCTGCCAATGAGGAGCCCCCAGAGCCTTCGCCCTACTACTCCCGCCTGACTGACGCCGCCCCGGCCAGTAGGAATACGTGCAGGGACAAGTATTATCCTCCCTGCTCGACTTTCCTCCCCTGAACACGGGACAATAGTGTTCACATGGACGCACATGGAAGGCCAGCTGCACCACGGTGGATTCGAACCCACAACGTCCGTGGCGGGGGGGGGGCAGGCACATTACCACTGCGCCCCCTGAGTCGATGGTGAAGTACATGGACTGGTCTGACTCTTAGGTGAAAGTACACCTTTTGAACCTGTGTTGAACCCTTTTTGGGCGGTGAAACCGCCCCTATATGTGAGGTTTGGATATTTGCTCACCAACTCCTGCGCTGTGATTGGCCACCAGTGTACCCCCCTAACCCTGCACTGTGATTGGCCAATCACAGTCTATTCAGGACTGTGATTGGCTAGTGAAACATGACACATGTGCATAGCCCTATAAATAGGACTATGCACAAGTTAACTTAAAACTGGATTTTTAACTTAAAAAAAACACATTTATGTTTTTTTTTTAGTTGACTCCATTCAGTATTGTGATTAGCTAGCAAGACACCGCCCACTTCACACTGGGTGTGACATTTTTGGGCGGTGAAACCGCCCCTATAAGTGAGGTTTGGATATTTGTACAACAAATCCTGCGCTGTGATTGGCCAAAAATGTACAAGTGAGGTTTGGATATTTGTACAACAAACCCTGCACCGTGATTGGCCAATCACAGTCTATTCAGGACTGTGATTGGCCAGTGTCACATGACACATGTGCATAGCCCTATATAAGAAACCATAACTTTAGTTATGGTTTCTTCCATCATAATGAGTGTTTCAATAAATGTATTTATTTTTTGTACATGATTGGTTGACTCCATTCAGTATTGTGATTAGCTAGCAAGACACCGCCCACTTCACACAGGGTGTGATTTTTTGTTATCAGATTAGATTGTTGTTTTTTCGTTTCTCCATGTAAAATGAAGAGCTCCACGATGGTACACTAGTTCTTATGCTGGGTCACATCTCATTATGTGTTGTAAGCACATAGCCTACTGTGCACAGCATTTTCACATTTTATCACTCACCCTGGGTGAGGTGAGTCATAAAAAGACTGAAAGGTAAGCCCTATCAGCCTGATACTGATAATTGTTAATTACCACAAACGATGCAGAGCCTGCAGAGAATGTTCAGACAGACAACACAAGGCAGCGCCAAATCTTGATCAGGTGATCATCAGTCACATGCACTCTTAAGCCGATTTAGCACCCTGCTTACCTGATCATTCCTTGATCTGCCTTCTTGCTGCTCTCTGTGCTGTTCTGCTGCTGCTACTGCTGTTTGCTGCCTTATGAAGTAGTACTGCAATCCCACCACCTCCCCAGCATCGACCTGTGGGCTCTGTTTTCTTGCTCTTTTTCATTCCCAGTAATATCTATTTGGTATATCACTTATAAATATTGTCAAGCTTACAGGGAATGAATACATTGGGACAGAGCTGAAAAGTATGCATTCAGATATCTATGCTCAATAAATATATACATTAGAATTCAATCCAAGTTTTGTCTGACTGAACATGCTGAACTGTCACTGTGAGCGAATGTTCTGTGGAAGTGTGGAGTGTCAAACTTAGACTTAGAAATCATCCGCCAGACACGGTTGCTGTGCATGGTTTGGGAGACACTGGACTTTAACCGGATGCAAAGGAACGAAAGCACACAGAGGAAAATTATGACTTTTTGATGGTTCACAGAATGGTTGTATACCACCAAGGGTGAGGCATGCCAGCAGCAACTGCTGTGTTCTCAGCCAACTCCTTTCCCACACGCTGTCAGGACATCTCAGGGGACTACCATTTTGTTTGCCAGTACAGCTTCTCATGAGCAGTAATTTTTAACATATGTATTAAATTAAATGTTTAGTTCAAAGTCTCTTTTAACCACTTTCAACTATATGTTTTTCTTTAAGAAAGTTTTAAAGGTTTTACAAATTTCCAGAAATAGCAAAAATAGGCGATCCAGCTCAGGTGTCACATCACAATGCGTTGTAATCAAGTAGACTGCCCTTTTTGCTATATTAAGCCAAAAGTGTTACAGGTGACACGATTATGAGGTCAGATAGCCCCCGGGATACTTAAAACTGTTCTCGCTGTTTGTTTGTTAATACTCTTCGTGTTACTTTATTTACATATAGCTTGACTTACAGTATATTGTGATTCGGAGCATCGCAGTTGACTAGTTGCTGATTTATCTATCTGTTTGCCAACTTACTATCAATTCCATTGACTTATCCACCGACCGGTCCATTGCCTGGCCCATCCCAGTGTTCTGCCAGTGCCACACCTTAAAAAATGGCCTTTAAGGGGGATTGACAAGTGTACAATCATTTTAGCTTCAGCCATCATCAGTGCATTCATATTTTCACACTGTACATGTTGAGCACAGCAAAAAATTCACTTTTCAAATGCTGTTTTCTCATTGTCTTTGTGAATAAATAAGGTATGTTAGACAGCATAATGCCCGGTTGATTATCTATATTTATATAGCGTGTATCAAATTTGTTGTTGCAATTTTCTATACTGTTTGTGAGTCCTTGCTTCTGCAGCCACATATTTTAGATTGGATTTCTATTAGCAAATACATGTAACGTTGATTAGTGCAAGACAGTTTGGCTGTGGGGATCCTGCCTGCCACCACCCCTAGGTTTCTAGTGGCCAAATGGAAGCGGATATTGGCCAGAAAACAGTGGTCAGTCAGCAAACCAAGGGCCAGGATCCAGACTTGGATCAGTCAATATTGACTCCACAAATAAGCAGGCAATCACTGTTTGTCCTGCCTTTTGATAGCACTGTAGCGTACACAACAGAGCCTGTCCCACTGTCAAGAGAGCTCACATTTGGGTTTTGTCTCCTGAAGTCATTTGTCAGTCATTCAATGTAAACATCAAATTTATAATAATTCAACCCTGATTTATACTTTTGGCGTACAACTGTGTCGCGTGCCTAAAATAGCAGATCTACAAGCTCACAATGTGTTGCAGTGAATATATGAATGAATATCTATTATCAATTAATTATGAATGGATATAGCCTACTGTATGTGATAAACAGCATGAATATATGTACAGTGAACAGGACACAACAGTTTAATTACTCTGGACTTGTACAGTGTATCACAATGAATATGTACTGTATGACTGAATATTTTCAGTATTAGTCAGTATTAATCAGTCAGTATTAATCCAACAGAATGGACAGTACCAGAGTCAAAGCACTAATTCCAAAGAACAGAACAGACAGGGTGTTAAGATATCGTGGGGTTTAAGCTTGGTTGTGAAGCCTGGTGGCTACTGGCACCAATGACTCTCCAAGTGGCTTTGTGTTGTGCCAAGAGGAGATGAATCTGTGGGGGTTCCATAGGATAGCATCTTGCTTCCTCCTCATCTTCTGACACCATCACCAGAGTGTCCAATTTAACTCCAACTATATACAGTAGCCTTCCTCACCAGCTTGTTCAGTTTGTTCGCATCCCTTGTGTTGATGTTACCCCTCAACAAACCATGGCAAAAAGGAGAACACTGGCTACTACAGACTGGTAGAACATCTGCAGCAGTGTGTGCGCGTGTGTGTGTGTGTGTGTGTGTGTGTGTGTGTGTGTGTGTGTGTGTGTGTGTGTGTGTGTGTGTGTGTGTGTGTGTGTGTGTGTGTGTGTGTGTGTGTGTGTGTGTGTGTGTGTGTGTGTGTGTGTTAATTGTGTCGAAAACTATGATGAAAATGTTCATCGACAACCTTTTTTAATTGACGGAAACAAAATAAAAACTAAACTATGATGATGACCAAAACTATAACTAAACATATTGACAATGTTGTCAACAAATAAAAACTAGACAAAAATGTTAAGTAGGGACAAAGAACCGGGTTGTAGCCCTGGGCACCACAAAGGGTACACAAAGAAAAGAAAAGCTAAAGTGCAAATTGAGACACAAAATAATGTGTTATTGTCAAATATCCAAGCCCCCAGAGTTGCTGAGAAACATTGAAGCTGCCACCCCAGTGGCCAAAGCTGGAACTGCAGGCGGGGAGAAATACATGCACGCGCAAAACATGCTGAGAGATATTTATATATATACATATAAATATGTAAACATATTATACATAAACACATATGCATTTAGTTATACATAGGCATCTCGAGTGTATTTAATAAATATATCGCGTTCAATCCTTGACACACGGGCTGCCGTAGAACGCAAAAAGGACACTAGTGCGCATGCTCATAACTCTATGGGGGTACAAAATCAAACCAATAATTCTACTTCCGGCAGGTTTCCGGGTGCTTCAAAACGCCACTGAGCACATTCATTGAAATGATAGCTGGGGGCGGGGCAATCCGCCCTATATTATACCTCTATGCAAATATCCCTAGAAAGTAGGGAGATGCAGGCTATAGAGACACACGGCCGGAAGCGGAAGGCCTACAAATCCACGCCCACTTTTGACACTCGGGGTCCGTTAGAACGATGAACTGCAGCTCTCAATGCAATCTCTATGAGAGGCATTGTAAAATACCGTCATTTCACTGGTTAACTACTGAGGCTGTAGCGATTTTTTTTGTGTTCTAATAATCTGTGCCATTTGTTTAATTTGTCCTTTTTAATGTCCCATATCTTTCATCTCGATATACTACCCACAATATACTATAATATACTCCATCAGTATGTCAAAATCGTTAGCATCGGAGATCTAGAGTTCAAGTGATCGCATGGTATATACGTCACGGACGCATCCCTTGAGGTTTTCAATACCCAGAAAACTGGCGAAAGTGGCCGTTTTCAATAGGTTTTGGTCATTATCTCTGGAACAGAAGGTCCAATCTGCTCAGTTCAAAGCTTGTTGGATGCGTGACTTTGAGGACATTAAGCACGCAATGACACATTTTCGTTTTTTTTTATTTTTTTTAGGGGAGGCGAGATCTTAGTTGGGCAGGCGACCGCCTCTCCTGCCTCTACAGTGGGTACGCCACTGGTCGGCGCTCGGCACTCGTAAAGACAGTGATGTCACTGAAATGCCCGTCTGCTGTCTACCCTCTGCTGTGTTAGCATTATGGGTAACTCGTTAAAGTGGCAAATTAAATGTGAAACACATCAACTATTAAGAAAACAAGAAGATATGTTGACAAAGACACTCCATACATTTGGAAACATATTTTTATTTAAAGCAATATCGTCTTCAGTTAATGCAGGATAATGTTAAAAGTAGGCTAACTTTCATATCCTCTCATAGGGAATGCATTGGCAGCTGCTGTTCATCGTTCTAACGGACCTCGAGTAGCGGCGCTGTCTCAAAAGTGGGCGTGAAATTTGTAGTCCCCGTGTGTCTCTATAGAGCGTCGCAGTTCCCGCCCACTTCCTGTTTTTTTTGGTGCCGGAAGAAAAAACTCAATGCATTTTTCCATTGACATTTCCAAAAATATTTATATCTATTAATTTAAGCCTCGAATCAAGCCATCATGAGAGGACATGAATCATGACCATAAAACGTTTTTATCTGTGATTTTTTTTTATTTTATATTTAATTATATGATATACTATATTTAATAAATACCCTTTGTTTTGCCGTTTTCAAAAAAAATAATCACAGAAAAAAACGTTTTATGGTCATGATTCATGTCCTCTCATGATGGCTTGATTCGAGGCTTAAATTAATAGATATAAATATTTTTGGAAATGTCAATGGAAAAATGCATTGAGTTTTTTCTTCCGGCACCAAAAAAAACAGGAAGTGGGCGGGAACTGCGACGCTCTATTGGTAGACACTCCCTAAGCAGACTTTACGTGGGCTCTTCAAAATCCTCTGGTTGCCCCGCCCCCTTCCCCACACTTCTGTAAACAAACCTTGTCAGAGAGAGAGGGCTTCATTTCAAGCTCCGTTTGGAAGTAAAAGAGTGAAAAACTTGTGTAATGTAAGTAACGTTCCACCTTATGGAAGTTGAGTAGAGTTGTCAGTGAGGGGAGTAAAGACTGCTGAGTCACACCTGTGACAGCTGAAAGACTTGTGACAAACTGAGTTGCATGCATGCACGCAAGTGTGCATGTGCGTGTGTGTGTTTGAGATTTGAAACTGAAATGAACAGATCATTAAGCTGCTTGAAGGTGCTGTAGGCAAGGGTTCTATACTTTTATTACCTAAGTAAATAAATACACAATGTTTTGTTGTAGCGTCACAGCACTAAACATCCTAATGATTGTTTAAGTGAAAGATATTGGAGCAAGTGTTACAACCCTGAATGACACATCTAGATTTTAATTTAATCTCTCAATTTATTTTAAGGCATACCCAATCAGCTTGCACACATTATAAAAGCACTACACGCTTTTATAATGTGTGCATGTTTAAAAATGGCACCAAATAGTGAGGACAAAATACATCAATAGTAGGGAAGAGGCATGTTTACTATTATACTATTTATTTGTTTGATGAAATGAAAGCATGAATGACTTTTTCAATGACTACATTTTAGCAATGTTTCTGAGCTGGAAGAAGCATGATAGTCATATACCTACGTATACTGTAGCTATATAAGACTACTGTATAACAAGTACTCTGCTCAATTATCATTTATTTTTAAAGTGCAGTTATACCGTTATGGCAGCAATTATTTCACTATAAAATATTTAAAATATTATAATATCTAAAGGGTGTGCTCACATACATGATACATCCACCTGCACAATGTAGAGTTACTATATCAGTTGGTTTAGAAGCAATTGTAAATACAAATTACAAATAAAGTTGAGTACTTTGTTGACGGCCAGAGTAGCTCTGTGGTTGAATATCTGTCAACTATCCAACATAAAAGTTTACCGCAGCCCCATTGACTGTCTGGCAATGAATCATGTTCAGGTCTGGCCCAGGAATACTGTGTATGTTGTGACAGGATACAGTACAAAGGCATGGATGGTGGTATCCTGGAAGCAAGAGTGGGAGTCAGCTGGGCCCACATGTTGTCACCGCCGTGTCTGGGACCCAGGAGACGGCATCAAAGAAGAAGACCTACCACGGCGGCAATGGACCTGCTGAACCGACTGCGTACTGGGGTTGGCTGCTTCAAAACATCTATGGAGAAGTGGGGCCTGGCGAGTGCGGGGAGCTTGAGCAGACTGCCGACCACATAATCACCACCTGTCCCCTATATAGACCACCATCGGAGGTCTGCCTTTTTCATGTGGCATCTGAGACGAAGACGTGGCAGCACGACATGGAGCTGGACATCTGATGATGATGATACACGAAAGAAGAAGAAGGTACAAGAGCCAAGGTGATGACCCCATACAGTGAGGGGTTTGACATCCAAAGTTTGACCCTGGCTATCATTTACACAACTGATGAAGTCAAGTAGAAGACGGCTCAAGGTAGGAACCTTCTTTCTTTTCCTTTTTGTTTGTTGCTGTGTTGTATTATACTGTGTGTATACTAATGTGATTCAAGCTGTTGTACTATTGCTGTCATTTTGGGACCCAATGGCCCAACATGTTCAGTTTGTATGTTGTGTTGTCTCTGCTGTTGAAGGTAGTGAGCTGTCACAGGGAACAGTATATGTGTATGTGGCTCTTGGTCACTTCAATTATCATTTGTGTGAGTTTGATATTTACTTTTAAGTTCAAGCTAGAGGTTTTGGGCTTTGGGACTTGGAAAAGAAGACTGACGTGGATCAACAGTATGTTTGCTGTGTTGTGGCTGCTGTTGAAGGTTGTGATCTGTGACAGGGTGGCTGATATTGGTTCATGACCAATCTGGGAACCCATTCGGTAAAAAAGGGAGAGAATCTGTATTTAGAGATTAGTTCATCATTGGCTCGGTGGCCTCTATGTTTGTCTATCCTTCATGGCCATTATTTTCTTCCTTTCTTTCTTGCTTTCACTCTCTATCTCTCTTTTATTTCTTTGCTTTGTCATGTATTGACCCATGTTTGAGTGAAAATTCGCTTTTCAGACCTGTTGCTGTCATAGAGCTCTCTATATAAAAACAGTTGCTGTGCGTTCCCCAATGGTACGTCAGTGACGTACGGACTGTGTTGTTGGGTTGTTTGCAGTGCGCAGTACGTCTGTGTCTTCCGTATTGATGGTGACGTCACAAGGAAATAGTAGTGTATACTAACACTAGACTAAAACGATCAAGGATAGAAATCACTAAAATGTGACTAAAACTATTAAAGGACGACTTCACCGCTTTTCAACCTATCTTCATATAATTGGTCCTCACTAATACTCATGATAAAATGGTGCCATTTTTTTCGTTTGTCTGTGTCTCAGAGGAGGGCTGTGGACAGTCCAGAAACCTGTCTACCAGTGACATCATCGTTAGGCATGATTTTTTTTCCCAACAAGATTTCATTTTTTTCCCCCGATTTTTATTAACACGAGAACAATGGCTTCTTTTATTGCATTGCAACTTTCCAGGAATAGAAAGCCTGCAGTTTCTATTAGCTTGGATTCCCCATTGATGATGTCACTGGTAGACGGGACTCTGAACTGTCCACAGCCCTCCTCTGAGACACAGACAGAGTAGAAAAAAATTGTACCATTTTATCATGAGTATTAGTGAGGACCAATTATATGAAGATAGGTTGAAAAGTCGTTTGTGTCCAAAAGAGTAAGAAGACTTAAGACTAAATCCAAATTAGCTACCAAAATTAACACTGCTTCCCAAGAAGAACAGCTTGCTCTGTACCTTCCTGTTGTAGGCCTCAGTGTTGTGAGACCACGCAGTCTAGTTTAGTGTTCGTACTCCTAGGAACTTGTTCAGTAGTTGCTCACTAAATGGGAAAATGTGCCACCAAAATCACAGACTGTCAACAGGTTCTGTTGTATACAATCGGCTACAGTAGACTGACTGTTGTCAAATCTGAGATGCCATTTTGTCAGAGAATAATTGCATTTGCCTAGTTCCAGCTCCTGAATCTACAGTGGCAGACATTAAACATGTCTGCGATTCAAGGGTCTGGTGTTGCTGTCGTCCAGTGTGTTTTCTGGGGCTGGAATTCCAGCTGAGCCAATCAGCATCCTTTGAATGTGATGACGGAAGTAAACGGCATGACAGATTAAAACAACAATGGCAATGGTGATGTTAGCGAATAGAATTGATGTTGCTAATAAAGCTGTTTTGAAAGTGAAATGAAATTTACGCATATTGTCAGGCTATTCAGAAACCCACATTCTACTTAAATACTCAATTATATCTTGGAGTTTGTGCTACACCAAATTTGGTGACTTATAGAATTATCAGACTGGCTTGTGATTGGTTAGTTAAGGGATGGACTAATCACAACGGCCATCTCAGAAAATGGTTGAAAATCAGACTTAATAATAAAGTGAAACTAAATGATAATTCAGACTGAGAACCATTCCTTTTAAACAACCTACCGTACCGTCCCATTCCTTTGTTCCCTACCAAGGGGCAAACCCCCTTCGCTGGAATTGAAGCACACTTACGGGTTCTTGTTCAGCCTGCTTTTCCTATTAATGGCCCAGCAGATGTCGCTATTTCACCTTCTCCGGTCGCGGTTTTGGGCGAACTTTACACTTCATTTTATTACCTTAGTAAACCTTTTCATAAACACTTTATGTTTTCAATCGCTAGTTTAAAGTCTTTTTTAAATCATCATGATATGCGTTTAGTAAATTATGGTCCCATTAATTTAAAAATGAATGATAAAGTAGGGTAGGTTTCT
Source organism: Gymnoscopelus braueri (assembly GCF_963280865.1). Lineage (NCBI taxonomy): Eukaryota > Metazoa > Chordata > Actinopteri > Myctophiformes > Myctophidae > Gymnoscopelus > Gymnoscopelus braueri. The sequence goes on along the minus strand of NC_137610.1, from coordinate 44,216,189 downwards.
AGGGTTTCTACTGGTCCTACCGAGTGAAGATCCACCCTCGCTGCGGTTGCAGCCAATAGCATTCATTTCCGTTGGCATTTCGGACCGGATATAGAAAAATGGCGGATTTGAAATCACTGAAAAATAGGCTTAATTTACGGTCTGTAGAAACCAATGCCATTGTCCATTCATTTGTACGGTCTATGTTCCCTACACATGCCATGTGATGTCACTGGGCAGTGTGTGATTCTAACTATACATTTTGAGCCACTGGATTCTGTGAATGTGAGGAAAGCCTGGCTATGCTGATACCTTACTGCCTGTCCCTGTACAGATGATATTTAAGTTTAACCTAATGGATTAAGTGTAGACTGGAGGGCAAATCAGTGTACTGTAGTAAACCCAAATGGAACCATAAGGGTCTATTTGGGCCCCATTTTCTACTCTCCAAGTCAAATGAATAATGAAGGTTTTTACTGTGAAGCTGGATTTGAAATGGTAGATCTTTCTTGGCTGAATACCAAGTAAGACTTTCTGTTTTATAAATGTTGTAATATGTAAATGTGGAGTGTTTCCTTCTAAAATGAGAGGGCGACCCTTTCCAGACAGGGCGGTTAGGCCATGACGATTTAAATTATTTAACCTTCCTTTTCCCCTCTAGTTTAAAATGTGTTGCCTGTATGTTTCCAGCATGCCCAAGGTGCTTTTTGAACTATGCACTTATTTTTTCCCTTTTCTCCATTCGATAATGATTCTTCATAATTTGCAGTGGTTGTGAGGTACGGTTGGATGTTTGTCGAGTCATTTTCGGCTATGCTGCAACTTTGACCCCAGGCTGCAGAAACAGCCTGGGGTCCCTATGGATGAACTGTGATATAGGATAAAGGGATATATGGTGTCTGATATTTCCTCACTCCATGGCCCTACTGCGGTGGGTCTGGAACTCCAGTCCTTGGAGACTCCTTGCCCTCCTTGTTTTCTAACCTACAGTATCTGGAAATCAATCGTGTCCACCTGGCTTCCTGTCCATTTAGCTCTCTGAAAAGGGAGTCGTTAGATCTGGGAAAAACAGGTGAATACTGAAAGTGTTTTTCATTTGGAATTACATTATTCTACATAAATAAATTCCAATAATGTCTCGGTCAAGTGTGAGACCATCTTTGTAGCCAAAACGCCAGGAAGAAAGAACCTGAAGTTAACATCTCTGTCTGGATTGCAATGATCGATCTCAAAGTGCAGCATCTCGTTTTAAGTGGTGTAAAATAAAGGTTACAGAGAATTGAGTCCATGGGTTATTAATCTGTTCTGGGCTTTTTGCCTGACTGAACGTCAATGCATTTGGAGTTGTCGTTCAGAGATTCACAGGACATCATGCATGACCCTTTCAACAAACAGCCAGCATGAATCACTTCAACTCAATTAAGAGTTTCAAGCATCCTACAGTATTGACCGGGGTCCCCCAAGGGTCTATACTTGGCACCCTCCTTTTTGCCCCCACCAAATCTCTTCACAGAAAATCACCAATATTTTAAGCTCACAATGTGTCATGTCGCATTAGTTTGTAGATTGGTTATTTTCACCGAATGCTCACCTATTTTCGCCGAATGGGACATGCCCAGAATAGGGACGCAAAGGTTCAAATGGGCATAGTGTGTATAGCATTGGTTCTCAAAGTGGGGTCCGGGGACCCCCAGGGGTCCTTGGCGTGGTTCCAGGCAAAAGTATAGTTAATGTAGCATCACAGTCATTTGAACCACTTTATCCATTTATAAGTTGGCTATTCAAAAATAGCAGATCTAGAAGCTCACAGCGTGTCACTTCGTGCCGCTCTGCGAGCTTGTAGATCTGCTATTTTTGAAAAGTTTTAAAAATCGTGGATTTTTTTGAGCATTTTGCATTTTTTACACAAATCTCCTGGGGGTCCCTGGCTCAAAACATTTTCAGATGGGGGTCCGCGGACAAATATATATCAATTTGGGGGTCCTTGACATGAACAAGTTTGAGAACCACTGGTGTACAGTGTTTTACACCGAATGAATAGATATGAATGCATAGGAGGAGTCATCACAAGCTCTGTGTGTGTGTGTGTGCGTGCGACCCGTGCGTGCGTGTGCTTGCTCTCTACCCACCACCCTCTCCTCCTCTCATCCTTCATGCACGCATCAATCCATCCCTTCTTTCATCCTTCCGCATGTGTCTCCTCCCTCTTCATCTATCCTTCAATTCGTCGCTCCTGTCCACCACCATCCACCCATGACTGTTAATCCTATCGGTTTGTCTCGCTTGGTGGGTCCTCCTGTCTGCCTGTGCCTCCAATCCGCTTCAGCCTCGCCTCCCACAGCAGGGCATCGCTGTTGGATAGGATGGGATCACACACAGTGACTCACAACTACAACTACAGCAAACCAAACACACTGGGCTTCTCTTTTGTTTTATAACACTCTTGTTATGGTAGCCTCCTACGCAGTGAAAGTGTTAATCTAACTCTGAGAATATACTAGCGGAAATTGTACCATGTACTGCACCTAATCAAGACCAGGGTTTATAGAAATAATGTTAAAAGCACATTCCAAGTGCTACTGTAAGCTAAGTGTAGCACGATGTCATAATAATTAACTAAGCATTGTGTAATTAATGAGGTTGGTAGTAAATTATTCCCAGAACATTTTCTGGTTCAATTTGAATGATTGATGCTCAAATAATGAAGTGTGAAAATGTGATGAAAATGATCATTAAACAGTTTAATGGATAGCTATCAACTATTGATTTACCCTCTTGTCTGTCTGTACATATTCATATGGAGATGGATGTAAGCAGGCCTAGAATTTCGTCATTTTAGGGGCAAGGCCACTTGGCCTTTGGTGTTGTCCATTTTTTGAGGGCACTAAGGCCAAATGCCAGGGCAGGAAGACCATCAAATAAAACAAGATTTTAGTGCATTGAAAGAATTAATTGAATTAATGGTGTTTACAATCTGATCCATGCACCAATCAAAGTCACTGGATTGGTGTAAAGATAGGGACTCAGGGGAGTTACGAATTCAGAATCTCAACAAAAGACACTGGTGTCTACATATTGACAAGGAAGAGACACTGGTGTCTACATATTGACTAGAAAGAGACACTGGAGGCTACATATTAACAAGAAAGGACACTGGTGTCTACATATTAACAAGAAAGAGACACTGGTGTCTACATGACAAGAAAGAGACACTGGTGTCCACATATTGACTAGAAAGAGACACTGGTGTCTACATATCAACAAGAAAGAGACACTGGTGTGTGTCTACATATTAACAAGAAAGAGACAGAGGAGAAAGTGGTACAGTCAGCAGGGGCATTAAGGCCACTGTGGCCTCAGGGCATGCCATTTCTTTGAGGGGCCCAAGGCCAAACTGAGGGGCAACGACGGCCTTGGCCTTCGTGGCCTCCCTGAAATTCCTGCCCTGGATGTAAGCCCATATTTTAGCTTGTTTGTTGCATATACTGTAGTACATAACTATAATATTATACTATACTATAAGTCCTCTATTTGTCCTTATGAGAACAGTGGAGAAACATTGCTGTGTCATTCTGTATAGTCAAGGTCCTACCGCAGGTGTGTGTGTGTGTGTGTGTGTGTGTGTGTGTGTGTGTGTGTGTGTGTGTGTGTGTGTGTGTGTGTGTGTGTGTGTGTGTGTGTGTGTGTGTGTGTGTGTGTGTGTGTGTGTGTGTGTGTGTGTGTGTGTGTGTGTGTGTGTGTGTGTGTGTGTGTGTGTGTGTGTGTGCGTGTGAGGTTAGTGTTCTACCCCCTGCTGGGTGTTTGGCTTCTTCCGGCTCATCGCTACAGTTTGTTTTATCTGTCAGACAGGACAGAGTTCTCAAAATAGATGTGATGATGACACTGTCTGTCTGTCTGTCTATGTGTCTGTCTGACTATCTGTTTCTGGTGGATAAATGTTACATGATTTAATTAGCTGTGTTTCTTGGGTTTATTGCACATCAGCCTTACTCTCTGGCTCTTACTCACCCCTCTCTCATTCTCTCTCTCTCTCTCCGTCCATCTTTCATTCTCACCCTTCCATCTCTTTCTTATGCATATACCTCTCTGCCTGCCTCATTCTTTCTCTCTGGTCTGTTTCTTCCTCCCTACATCCCTTGCTTTCCATTCCATTTTATGTCCTCTGTCTCCCTCCTTTATCTGTCCCCTCTCTCTCTCTCTCTCTCTCTCTCTCTCTCTCTCTCTCTCTCTCTCTCTCTCTCGTCCCATCACAAACAGCGCCTCCTCCCTCTACCTTTCCCTACTCTGGTACTCTGTCCCTCTCTCCACCTCTCTCGCTTCATCCCTCATCTCGCTCCAACGTTCTCTCTCTCTCTCTCTCTCTCTCTCTCTCTCTCTCTCTCTCTCTTTCTCCTAGTCTAGCTGAGCCCAGGAGCACATACAACTTCCTCTTTCTACATGTGTGTGCGTGTCTCTTTAGCAGACAGACACTGTCTGATATCATTGCATTCCTCTCTCTCTCTCTCTCTCTCTCTATCTCTCTCTCTCCTGCTACCTTTCCATTGCATATTTACCATATTGTGTGCAGCACCACATCATCTGCGAGCGTCTCTCTCTCTCTCTCTCTCTCTCTCTCTCTCTCTCTCTCTCTCTCTCTCTCTCTCTCCTCCTGCTGTTAGAGAATCTCGTTTCCTCAGCCTCTCTCCTCTCGGGACGATGGAATCCTTCTTCTGCTCGCTGGCATCTTGGATTTAATGAGCAGTCATTCGTGGAATGAGAGTGAGCAATTTTAGGATTGTCTCCATTAAAGCTCTGGTAAGGACATCATCTCTTTTCTTTCTTTCTCTGTGTGTTTGTGTCTATGCTTTATCTATCCCCCCCCCCCGCCTCGCGCCTGCCGTCTCTTCTCCTCTCTCCTCACCCTGATTACTTCTCATAACATGTTGACAGGTGCAAGTGGTGAGGCATTATATGAGACGCAGCCTTTCACTTTACAATGTAACACAGCAGTTCTCTTCAATTCAGGACGGAGCGATTGATGGGAGGGGGGAGAAGGAGAGGGGGGAGAGAGCGGAGAGGAGGTCTGGCTGGTTAGGGAGTGTGTGTGTGTGTGTGTGTGAGAGAGAGAGAGAGGGGGACAAACAGAGGGAGAGCGGTAAAAGAGGGTCTGGCTTTTTTGGAATGAGTGGGAGAAAGAACGAGAGAGAGGCATGTTTAGAGAGAACGACAGTAAGGGAAAAGAGGAATCTGTGAAAAGAGATGTGCGGTGACAGCAGAGAGAGAGACAGAGAGAGAGACAGAGAGAGAGAGAGAGAGAGAGGAGAGTGGACGAGAGAAGCCGTCATTGTGTTATTGATCGTGGGTTTATTTTCAGCCCTCCCAGACTGTCAGTGATACTGCTGAGACTCTGTTCTAACACTGAACCATGACGACTCGTCTTATTAAACAGCCATGCATCCACTGGACCAGGACAGTGTACCAGGCAGAGACAGCTGTGCGTGGCTCAGATGCCTTTTTAATGTTTTGTGTGTGTGTGTGTGTGTGTGTGTGTGTGTGTGTGTGTGTGTGTGTGTGTGTGTGTGTGTGTGTGTGTGTGTGTGTGTGTGTGTGTGTGTGTGTGTGTGTGTGTGTGTGTGTGTGTGTGTGTGTGTGTGTGTGTGTGTGTGTGTGTGTGTGTGAGAGAGAGGGGTGGCTCATACATACTGTGTAGACCATAAAAGTGTGTTGTCAGCGGTCTGCGATGATGTGACACAGTCATGTTACTTCTGGATGATTCCACATATTTTAAAAACTGATCAGCTGGATCCAAAAACATATTCATATCTGCCACATGGGGGGGAAGTCTAGAACACTGCCTGCTCTGCTTCATATAGCTCAACTCACGAGAGAGAGAGAGAGAGAGAGAGAGAGAGAGAGAGAGAGAGAGAGAGAGAGAGAGAGAGAGAGAGAGAGAGAGAGAGAGAGAGAGAGAGAGAGAGAGAGAGAGAGAGAGAGAGAGAGAGAGAGAGAGAGAGAGAGAGAGAGAGAGAGAGAGAGAGAGAGAGAGAGAGAGAGAGAGAGAGAGAGAGAGATTTGAGGGCGGTAGCTTTAATGTTTTATCGGCAGTGTAACTGATAGGCTTGGAAGTTTGACACAGAAGCAGAGTCAGTATACTGTAGCTGCCGCTGGCAGACTAATAAGGTGGTCCTAATGAAAAGAGAGCACCACATGCAAGGTTTTCATTGCACATTTCACCATTGTATCATCCCGCTTCAAATAAAGGGCAAGAGATGTGTGTTTACTGTTTAGATATGTCTGTCGTTTTTTCAAGCTCGCACATTAGAATGTTGCTGACACTCCCACATAAGGAACAACACGTCCATCGTGGTGGTGAGTGTGCTGGGTGGTCTAAGAGTGTGTTTGGCTGATGTAAGGGGCTGTATCCACAGGAAGTGTTTGTTAAGCGTGGAGCGCTGTGGATAGCATATCCAGAGCGCACTGGGCCAGACACTTCCGACGGCTCCAACCCTCTGCATAGAAAAGTGACATAGATGAGCAGCGCTTCTCTCCAAAAGTCGAACTATACTGTATTTTCTACTTGAGGTGCCCAGATTGCTCTGCCAAAAAAAACGCTGGATGCTCTGCACTGGGAAGAGGAGGCCTTCCCCACAGGAATGCATGGCATAGCGATTTGGGGTGGTGTTCTAAAATATATAGATATTTTTTCCTATCACACAAATATTTGGCGGTAACTCTTGTAGTAACTCTGAGGACCCCCTGTTGAAGACCCCTGCTCCACCCTTTGGAGTAGCATAGTGATACATGTACTTAAATGTGTTAACCACTATATGGTGAAACACTGTGATGCCAGTGTCAACAGTCTTTCATATATCATGTGTCATATGACAGCTGTGTTTGCCACATCGAGGTCATTTCATTGATCACTCTGTAACCACCTTAACAATGAGGATATTGAGCGGGGCATACTCAATGACGAGCTATGCTGTTATAAAAAAGAATAATGTACGATACACATGCATGCTATACGTAGTTACGTACTGTACAGCCAACCGCAGAATGCATTATTTTTCAATAACTACTGAGTTGATTATCTCTTATACAATGGAAACTTACCAAAAATATAAATAATAAGTAGTTTATTAATATTTCGGGACAATATGCTTTTCTAATAGAACATTTGCTTTGGTACTATCTTCGTCAACCTTGAACTAAACAATACCTTACACCAGGGGTCCTCAACAGGCGGACCGCGGTCCATGACCGGACCGCGGGACACCTCTCTGTGGACCCTGGGAAAATTATAATAAAAAGAAAAAAAAAAATTAAAACCGAAAATATTAAATTAAAACCGAAATAAAGTAACAAAAACGGGGGGAAAAGTACCCGAATCCGCCAAAATCCGCGAAAAAAATCGCGCGCGCACGCGGGGGGGGGGGGAACATGCCTTATTCAAAAACGTATTTGTGGACCTTCAAGATTTGTTGTTGAGGACCCCTGCCTTACACATTACTTTAGAACGGTGCTAAGACCACCGTCATGCAGTTATCTAAAAAATAATGCATAACCCTCTGGCCAGTCAGAATTGAGAATTCTCAGTGGCCATGGTAATACATAATGCATTATAGAACGTAAACTGTCAAAGTAGTAAATAGTTATCTAGTAGTTACTTTTAAAAGTAACTTGTTACGTTACAGGATTACTGGCATTAAAAAAGTATTCTGTTATGTTACAGCAGCGCTACTCAACCCGCGGCCCGCGGGCCGCATGCGGCCCGATCGCAGCGTCTTGGCGGCCCCCTCATGGTCAAAAAAAAAAAAAAAAAAAAAAACTTTTTTTTTTTAAGCACAGGATAAAAATATAAATTTCCGTTCAAATATATGGGTTGCTAAAACATTTTTCAAAAACAAACAGACAGACATACATACAGGTGCGTCAATTGTTACAGGTATAATGCATAGTTTTCTATGCATTTCGGGTTTTTGGGGGGGTTTGACCCCCAAATTTTTCCGGCCGCGCGGCTTTGCCGCGCGCCCAGGATAGGTGTCTGCCACTGGACATACACACAACACAAAATAAACTGGTACAGTGAAAAGAATATGATGTCAAAATGTACATTTTCTTGTGTGTTACAAAATCGAAAAATCCAAAATAGGACCGTCATTTTTATGGCGGCCCCTTGGACTTTTGGTATTTTGCTGAGTGGCCCCTGAGCCATCTTAAGTTGAGTAGCAGGATTACCTTCTGAGAAAAGTAACTAGTTAGATTACTTTTGAGTTACCGACGATTAAAACCCTTTGCGAGGAATGACATTACACAATATATCCTTTACAGCTCATTATGATTAAGTTTGGTAAACATAAAATCAAGCGTGCAGCCTACCGGAGTGACCACCAGTGTTGTGAAGCTGTGCTGGGCTTCACCAAGGCATACTACTGGCATACTATTCCTACTCCTTTCACCAACAAATCCCAAGATAATGTGAATGAATACTTCCACTACCGCACTAAAGGATAACATCTCTGTCTTCTCTCAATCTCTGCCATGTTGCGCAGGTGCGACAAATTCATGTAATACAAAACCAAACCAGTAGTACCGTCAGTGGTGTCACATCGAAAGTTGTGACCTATTGAATAGAATGATTATGCAATCAACACAGACTGCTGTGCCGTTGGCAAGTTGACCGTCACCGTTTTTTGTGCTACATCCGTGCAACTCTCTGTTGACAAACACCCTGACAGAGACAAGCTCATTCATTCACCAGGAAACAGTTCAAATGCGTTGTATGGATTTTCCTTTGCATTTGTGGCAACAGAAAGAGCGGGAAATATAGGTCTTAAAAGTATCTAAGTAACGCCACTGTTTCGGAAAAAGTAACTAAGTAACCAAGTACTCTAATTGCAAGACTAACATGTTAGGCTACTCCGTTTCTCGAAAAAGTTATCTGATTACAATAACGTCATTACTTGTTACGCGTTACCCCCAACACTGGTAGTAGCTAAATAACTGTAATATTGTGATGACCGTACCAGTTAGAATAAGTACTTGTTACTTACACTAATAAGAATGTTAGAATAAGCAGTCAGTTAATATTCTTGCACAATAAAATGACTGTTTATTGCATCTATGTCACTATTAGTTGGTAATTTGTGTGTAATTAATGTCCTGGCTGTAATTGCAAAGTTTAGCAGATACCAATGGGGCATGGTTAAATACAAAGTAATTCTATTGAATATTACATTATTCATGTGTTTGTTTTGAACTGCTGTGGTGGTGTGAAACAGATGAGCTTCTCGAAGTGCTGACAACGCTAAATATTGTCCTAATGGGGCGCATATGGTGGCTCTATGTGGATAGCGAGTGTTTACCAGCTGTAAATCACACTATTTCAGTACTACAGGGTGCTTAGATAATCATTTAATATATCAAAATGATTGAGTTGTTGTTTTGTTTGTTTCTTTTTGTTTGTTTGTTTCCTGTTACCGTTGTGGTATGAATCACATTAGCAATAGGCTACTCACTGTCAGCTAATATGCATTTGGAGAGTGTTTGCTAACCGGTGTCATATACAATACTTTCCATACGTGAATGGTGACATTCAATAGTAATACTATATTACTTTTCTTTGGCGTTGTCCGGTGAAACATCCACCTGGATGTGGCTGTTTATTCAGAGAGCAGATGGAGCCTTTACAGTCCACTATAAAATCCTGAGTGTCAATTTAACTCTGAGACCTTGCAGGTTTCTACCGTGTGGGAGCTATAGAGTTGACACTGCTATTTTGGCCCGTGTGGATCTTGCATGTTGTATGAGCTTCTATTTCTTTCATCTAGCTACCCTGCTGTCTCCTTACCAATTCTCTGTTCATGTACTGCCTCCATCTACACTGTAGATTCTACAGTACAGCAACTCAGCAGGAGCCGACGGAGGTAGACAGAGGGTGGGGATATTTACATACAGTACAGGCTATATTTGGTTGCAAAGTGACACGGTTCTGTTTACACATGTCTCTATTCTATTCTAATTATACATACCTTTCTTGGTTTTGATTGTTTCATTTCACGCTGGCAATGCGATGCGATGCGAGAGTGTGGTCTAGCCAACACCAACTCGGGACGCCTGGATCGCTGCCCTCCACACACTCCTATCTAACATCAGGGTCTTAAGCTCCACAGTGTTGTTGCGCCACAGTGCATCTACGTAGGCGGTGCGCTTCTTGCCTTTCCTGGCTTTGCCCTGGGTTGGCTCCCATAATGTCAGTTTGCTTGCCTCTAGTTCTGGGTGCCTGACACAGTGCCCTGCCCAGCCTCATCCTTCTCTCTCTGACCTTGTCTGTGACCCGTGGTAGGTCCCCATAGAGGACTACATTTCTGATGTGGTCCGTCCATGTGACACCTAAGTGCCATTCGTAGCATTCTTGTGTAGACTCCATCCAGGGCCCTTTCCTGTTGTGCTGTGAGGGTCCATGTCTCAGCCCCATGCAGCAGTACTGACTCCACTGTAGCTACAAACAGCCGCCTCTTGAGGTCTTCTCCCATGTCTGATTTCCACACTCTCCTCATCCCATGCAAGGCAGTGTTTAAGGCACACTGGCAATGCATGTATGTTTCCCATGCCAATAAAGCTCCATTTAATTGAATTGCTTGAGATTGTTAAATAGAAGAGACAGTGTCATTGTTAGTGTTAGTTATAATTCAGGGATGTCAAACTCATTTTAGGTTGTTGGACCAGATTGGTAAAATATGATTTTAATGTACTATGTCAGATTACTTTTTGTTAAACTGGTCACAAGTCTGCGAATGTGTATGGATGCTCCCAAAGTCTTGATTACTCATTGTCTACTTGTTTTTACATCCTGCTCTCAGGTTTCTGCTATAACTACAAAGTTGTATAAATTGTGGTTCATCACTTTCATGTAGTCAGCTTTATCTTTGTAGGCTACAAGAGTGTTGTGATTATATTTGGGCAAAGGTACTGTAGCTTAGGGAACTGCACCCTTTACAATAATAAACCATTTGAGCTTGATTAACACAAAAATGTATTGTAGACCTTACAGAGAGATTTTATTTGCCAGGCCTTCTTGACAACGACAATGAACACACACACACACATACACACACACACAATAATGTTTATTGCTAGGCCAACAAATAATCCATATAATTCATTTTTACAAACTGAATGGGTTGCCATTTCGAAGTCAGATGAGTGCGGACATTTCCATATTTATGACAATATTATGAACCTCAATCATACATAATGCATTTCACTTACATGTTGCATGGCATAGAGGAGTAAACTGCATTGACAGTAAATGAGTGAAAGGGAAGACGATTCTGAAACTCACTTTTCAGGACGGATATTTTTACTTGTAGGCCTACCTGTCCATGTTGTCATTGTTGTCACTTCAAAGAGGGGAGATGAGAAGGGTTTCTCTGGGAAAAGTCTCCCACACACATTTAATCTGATAGGCACAAATGCTGTTTGCTGTAGTATAAGAAAGAAACAAAGAAAGAAAAAGGAAAGAACATGGCATGGCAAATCTTTGGGAGGAGAAAATGCACAGTGGTGGAAAAACCTTGATTGTTTGACTTATGGTTCAAAAGTAATAGGCTAAAACTTGAAGCAGGCTGGTATAGCGCGACCATGAGGCCGATATGAAAAATTGGGGGTGGAGTGAATTCCTTGACCGGCTGGCAATGTGCACAAAAAAATGTGGGGCTGATCGGTCCAGTAATTTGCAAGAATAGCTCTGGACATGGAACATACACACAGATAGGGCCTTAAACATAACCTGTTCCAGCCTGGCGGAGCAAAAAAAAAAGTCGGGATATTATTATTTTGGAAAAGACATTAGTAGGAGTATAGGACTAGATTGTCTTTTAGTCTTTAAATCACCATGCACCTTCAAGAGCCTTCAGTGGAGATGTCCCCTTCTTTGCCTGTCAGGCAGTCGGCAAGTTACTCCTTGGCTGACCCCAGGATCTGCTGGATAGTTCCATTGTGGCTGAGCTCATTGTTGCTGCTGATTTCCAGGCGCAGTCTCTTCTCTGTGACAGAATTGGTGGATTTGACAGCATCAAGAGTGCAAGTCTTGACATGTGCCATCACCTGAAGTAAGCTCTGAGTAGATCGAAGAAAAAAAACATATAGCCTGTATTATCACAAGACTGCATTATCGGTGCACCCCAGACACAGTAACACCTTTGCTGTGGCCTTGCCACACAATAGATTGTACTGTGATGTGTAACGGTGTATCTGGGCCGTTGTGGTGTGTGTGTGATAAGATATGAACTGAGCCATTTGAATGACTGGAAAGAGTAGAAATGTGTTATTTAAACACAGTCCATTTACTATTTTGTGGCGGACATTGCTGGATGGTTAGATAGGCCATCTGGGAACTGGAAGGTCACCAGTTTGACCCTCTGCTCGCCCAGTCTACGTGAGAAAGACACTTGCTCTACCCCCCTCCATGCACTATCTAAGCCATCTGAGAGGCTATCTGCTGGGTGAAGCAGTAAAAGTAATTTCCCCTACCCAGGGACGAGAACATACTCTTCTCATTCATATGACCAGCATCAGGGTGCCAGCGCACCATGGCATTGCAGTGATACCGTGATTGCGAACGCAGCGGAAGGAGGCGCGCCTTCGGCGCAAGTGGAGCTTACTATGAAACCGTGCTCGGGTTGTGCGTGTGTGTCTCTGTGTCTCTGTCGGTGTGCAGTATGTGTGCACTGCCTGTGTGCAGCCAAGTAAATGTCCAATATAGACGTACCATACATCAAATGAAAGGTCTTTGAAAACTGAACACACCTGTCAAGGTTGCATTTAAGCCCGCCCCTTCCCCCGGAAGCCACGCCCCGGAGAAGGCTCCTAAAAACTCCCCATTGAAACTCCCCATAAATGAAAAGTGCCCGAATCGCTCCCAAACTTTTTCTACCCCCCCTAAGTGGGGGTCTACGAACAAATACTTCGGCCTTGGATTTTGGCTCCGCCCCCCGGAAGTGGGTGAAACAGGCACTTCAAACACTTTGTTGAATTGTTCAAAAACATTCAAATTTTTTTTGTGAATTTGTATTTTTCTAAGATGCTCCTTTTAACGCAGATTTTGTTAGTATATATATATTTTTTTTGATTGGTTACTTTTTTATTTATTTTTAATTTCATTATTATTATTTTTTGCGTTCCCTTCCCGCGTTCGCGTGTCTTACTTGTTTGAAGTAGAGCATGAGAATAAACACAGACCTCAACTTTGTCTGTATCAATATGATACACGATGTACCTGACATCTGTCCTAATCATTAAACTGGGTATGTCCATCTGCATACTGAAATTGCACCAATCACTTTATTTAAGCTATTGTATCATTCTAATATTGGGTTTCAGAGTTCTGGGACCATCTCCCATTACCTCCATCCAACTGTAAAATCCTTGTTTACAGTTTGAAAGGTCTCTACAATTGGTGTAAAAGTCCAAATTTGTTTAACTTTGAGTAGCACGCTCAAAAGCTTAGCTGCGCATCACCAAGGGTATGGAATGCGGGTACTGATGCTCTTGAAATAGTGGCTCAGTCAGTGCTGAGGGATTTTGCTTTTCAAAGTTTTTTTTGTGTGCGTGTGCATTTTTATGCTTGATTCTTTAGATAGGAGAGTGTAGAGGGACTGGTGGAGACAGAGGACAGAGACCTCGTGGCTCACAAGGAGCACATGGTCTGTGCACTAAACTGGCTGAGCCACCAGGCACCCCCAGTGCTAATGGATTTCAATGCGTGTCATGTGAAGGAGGCTGATATTCCCAATTGAGCTAACTATCATTCCGTGTGGGTGCTCTCATCAATTGCAGTCGAGAAGGCAATGAATGACTTCTCTTTTAGTTGACTGTAAAATTCTCATGCAAGGTCCTCCATCCTCTCTGCCTCGAAGTGTTCAGAGCACCACCGGTGTGCAGGGGTAGGGAGGTGCTTAGCAGGACCAGTGTCCCCCCTGCTGCCTCCATTCTTTACACACAACGGCAGCTTTGCTGCAAGGGGAGAGAGTTGTTGCCGCACAGAGAGATAATTACTGGACATAAATATTTTAATTAAAATACTTTTTTTTAAATGTATTTATCCCACAGGCTGAAGAGAGAGTTAGCTTGTTAGAGAGCAATTAGAGAGGAGAGAAAAGGGGATTTCTGTGAAGGAGAGGGTATGAGACAGAAAGAGAGTGGCTGTTGGGAAGAAGACAGGGAGGCCGTGAGATTGCTAAAAAGAGGACAAAATGGAGAGAGAGAGAGAGAGAGAGAGAGAGCAAACAAGACTGTGAAATAGCTTTGAGGCCAGTCAGGCCTGCTGAAGCTTGGGCTATGGTTGGGGTGGGGGGGGAGGGGGGGTGTATCAGCTTACCCATAAATCCACTCTCCCAACCAAAGGAAAATACGTGATTGATAGGGCAGGGGCCCCCTGCATCTCTCTCATACACACACACAGGGACCCTGGCCAAGCCGCATTTCCTGTAAGGAACATCAATATTTATCACATTTCCTATTTCCAAAGGGAGGCAAGCGTGATAACACTGTAGGATGGAAAAAAAATAATAAAGGATAAATCAGATTACCTTGCCTTGGGCACACTCTCTCGCTCTCTCCATCTCTGCTGCTATTTCATTTATAATTCTTCTTCTCTGTCTGTGTGCTTAGGCAAGGTCGCCTGTTTGTGTTGCATAGGGATGGGTACTGAGAACGGGTGCCAGTGTGGTACAGTACTTCTGCAGGCGACATCTACAAATCCCTGCAGTATGTATTTTAAGCTTCACTGAAGCCATCAACCAAGATCTGTTTGAACAAAATGTATTGTAGTTGTGAAAACAACTGCTGTTGTTACATTGATGTGAATCCCCTGTCAAACGGGGAACAATACTTCAATCATCACAATGTATTATAATTATTTTCAATGCTATTATTTTGGACATTGGCTGTGAATAAAACGCAAAACTAAAATGCAAATATGGTCATTTGGACATCACGCTGTGCTTGGCTCGTTGGTTGGTTGTCAGAGATGCACCGCAATTAGTGTCAGATATTACATTATTATGCAATCCTGAAAAATTCCAAATAGTTTTTGGGAAGACCACAGGCTTTTAAAATCAGGATCATCCGACACTTTCGAGTTAACAAAGCAACAATGGGCAACAACTTATAATAACACAAAGATATTTTGGCTACAAACTTTGACAGTACAAAACTTCTCTATTATGAGGTGAGAAATATTGTAAATGTTCAGTCCATTACCCACAATGCACTTCTCCCACATTCTATTATACTGTATCTTGTAATTATATGTATTTATTTGAACCCTGAAATAAGACACAAATTCATGCATTTTAAGTTAAATTAATGATACAATTAAATTAGCTTTCATTACTACGATGGATCCGGATTAAAAAAATTGGAGTTGTTTTTTTTGCATCAAATGTTATAATTTACTTTTTTTTTGTTTTGGTTTTGGCAATGTGACACCAGGTTTTAAGTGGACTTTGAAGCAGCTTCAATATAGGTAAATGCCAAGTTGCTCTACTGAACCACTGAGAAGGTATTTCACACATGCAGTTGCTAAGCCTTTTAATTACATGACTCAGTAGTTATTGTGTTGCAGTTGTTGTTTTTTTCTCTCTGCTTTTAATTTTGTCTTCTGCAAATATTTTGTTTTCTTTTGTTTTCTTCTTTCTATGTGTTTTGTCTCTTGTGGCAGTGGTTCTCAAACGTATTCATGTCGGAGACCCCCAAATTGATACATATAAGTCCGCGGACCCCTATTTGAAATAAATGTGTCAGCGACACCGACCCGCAGAGTTTTTACTGCATGGCTCAGTGATTCACAACCTTTTCAAGGTCAATTTAACTGAATGGAACCAAATGGACTCGAGGGTCCATTTGGTTCCATTCGTACACTCTCAGAGGTACAGTACCATAAGGGTCAATTTGGTCCCTAACTATATGTTTCAGTGTTGAATGGCATGACCCTCTACCAAGTTAGCATTTTTCTGCAAAAACGTATGACACCGCATTTAAGTAGTTGAATAATTTTCATAAAACTGCAATATTCATTGACTCACGGAGGCTTAATTTTTTCACGTGCAAAGAGGGATTTTAGATATTTGTTTTGTGCAGATCGCTCAAAACCCTTTGGCCAATGGTTGTGAGTCTCTGTAGTTTTTCATGACCATCTGCCATACTGCTGAGTTTCGTAAAAAAAATACTGCACGGTTCTGGCTGTAGCGGTGGAAGAATAATAATGATAAAACTAACAAATACGGTGCCTACGTACGTACGCACTGCATGCTTGGCCATAAGTGACTAGGCCACATGATCACACATAGGGGGTCCCCAGCTAAATGAGTTAATATAGCATTAAAATCAGTTTTACCACTACCAAATACCACATCGGCTATTTTTTTTTAAATCTTGACAGTAAAAGGTAAATATTTGGAATAGTTTTTAAACATTTTACTACACAAATCGTGAGAGTCCCTGGCACGGGTCCTTGATGAACATGTTTGAGAACCACTGTTTTAAACAACATTAGGAAGGAAGCCAAATAAGCAACAACAACCAAAAACCAGCAACAACCAATATTTAGAAGCGACTTTACAGAAAAACAAGTCGCTTATAATAAGCAGACATAGCAACACTGATTAGACGTGTTAGACATGATCCTAGAATGATCATGGAAGGAGGAAGTGACTGTATCAAGACAGGAAGAAGAGCTAAGGAGAGGAACAGAGACAGACTGTGGCTGCCTGTTATCACTCTGCACATTGTGTGTGTGTGTGTGTGTGTGTGTGTGTGTGTGTGTGTGTGTGTGTGTGTGTGTGTGTGTGTGTGTGTGTGTGTGTGTGTGTGTGTGTGTGTGTGTGTGTGTGTGTGTGTGTGTGTGTGTGTGTGTGTGTGTGTGTGTGTGTGTGTGTGAGAGAGTGTGTGGGGGAGGGAGGGGGAGACTGGGAATTTATTTCACTGTTTTATAGAAGAGATGTTATTGAACCATTTATCCCAGGGTGCGCCTCTTCATTACAGAGCTGCTCTACACAGGAGTGTTTTGAAAATGGTGTTTCCTGGTTAATTGATTGGAGTGCTTGATCATTACCAACCCTGCACCCTGTGTCTCTCTCTGTCTACACACAAATAACTAATGCACACACACACACTCACACTTCGTACACTCACACAACATAAGCATGTGAGAACACTCACGCACGCACGCACGCACACACGCACGCACGCACGCACGCACGCTGATTCCGTCATCTTGCTGCAGTATACAGTAACATTCTCAGTGATATTCTAACTCCAAGAATGTTCCCTTTCGTTTCCATTTTGCACACTCTCTTGAGATAGATTAACAGGATTTTACAGTGTACAATGTGGTGAGCAGCAGCAGAATGCGTGACCCAGGATGAGTCACCATGGATCTGTAGAACACTCTCCACACCCACACACCCTACCAAGGCTGTGTCAAGACATTCACTCATTAGACTGTACACAGTAACTTGGTGCTGTGCCGAAAAGGCTGTATCCACATGATCCCTGCATGGTCTGAAACTTGTTACACTGATGTTTTTATTTGAGGACTGTCCTGAAACACTTGTCAGCTGTCCGGAAGTGAAGAATTGCCCTTTGAGCTAAAACCACAGAGCTAGTATAAAGCCTGAGTTATTCGTTGTATGCCGGTGTTGCATGCAACAACTAATTAACTAGTAACTACATACACAGATCTAAGTGTCACGCTGCCTCACGTTGTGAGATTTCAAGTACTGTAGATCTGCTGTACAACACCCACACAAACAGAGAACTGGTCAAATCTTATTCTTATCACAAACTGTGCCTGTTTTTTATGTCTGTGTTGCCAGGATCTATCCGGTACATTATTTTTTATCAGGATGACATTAGTCTGGAGCCCTAAGACAGACCGTGTACACCATAAATGTCCGTAATGGTCCATAAAGTTCCATTTGTACACAGAGTTAAATTAAAGCCACGATTTAATTGTAATGAATACAAATGTATTTTAATCAATCTGTATGGTAGAAAGACAAAGAACAACTTTTGATAGGTAGGCCACATCAAAAGTTGTCACACGAGTGGGCGCGCACCCACACGCGCAAAAACACAGAACACACTCACACACACACACACACACACACACACACACACACACACACACACACACACACACACACACACACACACACACACACACACACCTCACAGACTCAGGTGTTTGCGTTACATTGGAGTTGTAACTTGTTTTCCATCCTGTTCTCTTCCACTCTCTCCTCTGTCGCCCACGGTGCCCAGAGGGCCAAATGAGGAAGTTAACCGCTGCGTTTTTTTCCGTCTCCCCAACTTCCAGGGTAATTATTCTCAAGAACGTTGCAGCGAATCACCGTCATTACCGACTTGCTTTTCTCATCCACCATGATGCATGAAATGAAGTTGGCCGAATTAGTTCCGGCCATTCCCAGCTAATGGCTGTCCACAGCGGTGGACCCTATGCCTTGTTAAATAGGAGTTTTGTAATGGGGAGGCTATCAGCCTTATGCATGCTGCTTGTCTATTGTCATCACCATATATCCGGCGAAACCCCCCTGTGTTTGGCCACTAAAGTGTCTATTTAGTAGAGCCCGACCGATGCCAGAGTTATGGTGGGCCTCGAGGGTATTGCAAGTGTGTCCCCACATAATTTGCAAAACACCAAGATGTTAATGATAATGTAACATTAATACACAAGAATGCATGTAAAAAAGTGACATGGTATGTTTCTTTAAAAGTTAGAAAATATTGTATTCATTGTGAATCAGATATGTTATAAGTATATGTTGGTTCCATTGATCCAAGATGGATCAATGGAGATTTTTTTTGGTCAAATTATTTTTCCTTTTCAAAGAATTTCAAAAATAGACGATCTACAACCTCACAATAGCTCGTAGATCGTCTATTTTTGAACGCTTTGAAAACGTAAGAAAGAATTTGCCTATACAATGACAATGCCAAAATATGGAGGTTGTTACATCGGCTGCATAACTGCTGATGCTGATGTTTCAGCCAAGCCAATTTATAGGTCGAGCTCTTCTATTTAGTTCTGTTCTGCCATTCTACGGTGTTGTGGTCTACGGTATTGTGCGTGGGTGCACATGTTGAGCAGGTGATTGTGTTATGTATCAGTGCTTTATGTCCCCCTGTAAGGACAGTAGACAGTCCACTTTACTTTTGTGCTTTATATGTATTGAGACGGACATATAAAACCGAGAGGGAGGCTGTCTTTTTAGAGATATCGTCATCATTTTTATTTGTTGTTTAGGAAGCTGAGAGAGACATCGAAGAGGAAGTACAGGAGCGCTTGGCTACAACGTCCAGACAGTTGAGAGTGCATGTGTGTCTGGAAGCGGAGGCATTGAACAGTGGTGGAAAAAGTACTCAAATGTTTTACTTAAGTAAAAGTATACTGCAATATAGACATACTCTGTTACAAGTAAAAGTCTGGAATTTATGTAAAAGTACAAAAGTATTGGTATAAAATATACTTAAAGTACCAAAGTAGAAAGTACTTTTAAGTTATGGTCCTATTTATAGGGCTATGCACATGTGTCATGTTTCCCTAGCCAATCACAGTCCTGAATAGACTGTGATTGGCCAATCACGGTGCAGGGTTAGGGGGGTACATTTGTGGCCAATCACAGCGCAGGATTTGGTGTGCAAATATCCAAACCTCACATATAGGGGCGGTTTCACCGCCCAAAAATACCTCAAAATTGTACTTAAGTACAGTACTTGAGTACTTGGTTACTTTACACCACTGGCATTGGCCATAATGCACACTGTCATGCTCAGGGTGGGGTTTCCCATTGGACCCTTTCACTGAGGTGTCATAATCAACACATCATCACGATGTTAAAAGCTCATCCGCTTCTTTTGTGATCAAAGATGCACACAATCTCATCTCATTTACTCATAGCCGATGACAAGATGCACTGTAATAGATGGAAGCCATTATTCTTCAATACTCTGCTCCTGCTGCTGCTGCCATCTGGTTGGTGTGCTAGTTAAAAGGGGAATGGAAGTAAACAAGATGGGCTTTTAGGCAGAACGGTGTGCTATGCCGATCCGAGGCCAGAAAAGGAGGCAGAGGCACAAGCATTAGCCAAAGATGAGCTAATCAGTGCTAAATGATTCCAAACGAGTCCATTTTCAGGCTCCTGGTAATAGAATAACCCTGCTCACATACTGTACAGGGGGTTATTGTTATTACTACTGCTTATCACATTTATGTTCTATCAGGCTTTCTATCCTGGCCTCTTTCTTGCCATTTTATTTCATTCGATGTCATTCATGGGAGGTGTTATTAATGTGTGCCTGCCCTGTACTGTATGATAGGGTGATTATATGTAAGTGATGACATGTACAGAGGATGACAAATGTCACAAGGTTGTCTCTTAGGCATTGTGTGAGTGTGAGTGTGCGCATCCGTGAATGCACGTGTGCGTGAATGTACATGTGTGCTATATAAGCAGTAAGTTAAAGTGAGATGATTTTTCACAGAAAATCTGAAAATAGGATTTATATGTTTTATGTGTAGGTTACCACTGGGTTGCCTTGTTTCTCAACACTTTCAATATGCAGCACGGCACCCCATCATGGCTTTTTGTGTCTGCAGGATTAGGTGCAGGAATAGGATTACGCTCTCATCTCCTTTTGGTTTCATTTCCCAAACACTTTGAGGACAGGTCTGGTGTTTCTCTCAGTGTGGATCATAAGGTAATTCCTGACTTGTTAGGAGTTATATATATTATAATACCTCAGGCTTAGAGTGTTTGTATATTATAATACCTTAGATTTAGAATTAGACACACACACAAACAGTCTAAGCCTAAGAAGATTTCTCCCCGCATCGCAGAGGGAAATTCACTTTCATGCAAAGAGAAGTCTGAAGATCATGATGTGGTTTTATTTGCTATATTCCCTCCCCTGTGAACTCCCCAAATTATTTTTGACTCAGCAAAAAACAAAACCCACTCCCTCAGCATTTACGGCAAAAGACAGTGGAGGAGTTTGCTCTACTTAGATTCCAGTGTACTCCCTTTCTTGTTAGGTGGTCTGTTGTTCAGTACTTTCTTCAATATCACACTTATAGATATTTGCTGCCCCTTTTCTGCTGAATCATCATGGTCATCTCATTACCATTTGAAACTGTGCCTGGAAACCCCACAGTAATCACCTCATTAGAGAGAACTGCCACACTCACCTCTCAGATGTCCCTTCTATGCTCTATTGTCCTGAGTACCGCATCTCAGACGATGGTTCTACAGTTGTAGAAACCCCACAAGTGTGTGTCTCCATCAGCGTCCCAAGTGTCCTTGGCTGCATCCCAGGTCTAGAAATGAAATCCTTATTTCCCTCACTTGCATTGTTCCTCGCATAGTCCCTCCCAAGGGGGGCGAGGAGAGATGAAACAAATCATTTTTGTTAGAGAAGTGGCACGTCTGTTCCTCTCCAGCGTCATGTTAAGCGACATCCCTTTGTGATTACAATGACACAGTCGAGCCCCAACCCCCACCTTAATGACTGTGTTTAGACACGTACAAAATTAAAACCTGCTCAAACCTTTGCTATCAACCTCCTGCTTGATGGCAAAGATAAGTCTTAAGTTATGCCACAATTTAATTAGCCCTGCCACAGTTTAATTTTGGCATCCACCCGCGACACTAACTCGAGTTTGCGCACACAGCCTGGAAAGTCTCCCTGGAAGGATGCACTCATGTTTGTTTGCTTATAGCTCATCAGTGAGGCCTCCTAATCCTTTGATTGATCAATTACTTTATTAACAAATTGCAAACAGTACAGCATTGTGCAAGCAATGCTAAAAGGATAACACAAAAAACCCTGAGGGCTTGTTTCTATTGTGGTCCTATCCAATTCATAATCAGGCCATACAAAGTCGTACAATACAATACATATAATATTCTCAAATCAAATCCTTGCTCCTTGGAGCAACAATAGGAGACATGGCATGACCTTCAAAATGTCACATCGACTTGAACTTCTGGTTCATGTGAGGATAGAGGAGCGAGGAAATATTGGGAAAGAGACCTTGGATCCAGCCCTTGAGAAAGACAATGGATGCCTCTTCCCTGTCTTTTTTTCTTCCTTTTTTCTGTTTTGACAAAATTCCTTTAAACTCTCACATCAAGACAAGAGTGAACATTGAACAGAAAACATGCAGTTGTCTTTGTCCTTGGGAATAGAGTTGAGAGCCGAAATTGGGAATTCCTACATGCTAACTATCACTAACACTTGCCTCACCTAACACTCACCATTTAGAACTACAGAACTTCAAACATGACAAATCCTCAGATCTCACACGCAGTTGCTACACACATGCTTATTTTTCAGTAAAGCTTAAAGAAAATTGTTTTACCTTAAACCTAATTGTCTTTCAGAGCTGAATTATAATTGTATAACAGACCCATATCCCACATAACGCGTTTCATCTCCACTGTTATGACAAACTGTGTCTAACAATGTCTAATGATAGCTATAATGTATTCAGAAACAGCGGGGGCAATCCTAGGCCAGAGCAGCTGCCAGGACCTAATAAGAATATACTGTATATATTCTCCATTAAAATCCAGTTGAACTGGGATTCTTGCCTTCATTATCTTGCTGGTGGACATCATCTCAGACATATGCCTCATTACTGACTGCCTCGCGTCATGTGATATACATTATTATGAGATCAAGGCGTTCATGAAAAAAAAGGAAGAAAAAATGAGTCCCTTCATTCAAAGAAATATTTTTAGGTGTTGTGGGCATTAACGACTTAAACCCTCTAGTCTTACTGAAACGGACTTGAGTTACAACTGTTGTCGGACTGTTTTTTTCCATCTTTTTTTGACCAATGTTCCCCCCAGAATAGGCATGCTGAGGTTCAAATGGTACCGGTCTGTTACTGAGCAATCATTCTAAAGCCAAATCATGAAGCAACAGCAGTAGAACCTAGCCTCGAATCTATCATGCCCATTACTGAGTGTCCTGAAACATCACATCACATCTTAGTGTTGTCCTTGAAAAAGTGCTGTCCTTCTGAGCCTGAAAGGTAGACCTTGTGTAAACACACCACAAGTCAATCTCACAGTCAATGTATCGTCGCTTTCAAGTCGAAACCTTGTATGTCCAAAATCGTTACTTTTCAGGAATTTTAAAAACAAAAAAAAAATAACAATCTTGTTAATACTTTTCCTTGGTTAAATATGTATACAACCCGCAGACAGACCTAACTACAGACTCGACTACTGCACAATAGGTGCTGTAACTTTTCACTTCAGGGAGTTTTGTGGAGCTGCTAGCAGATCTGCTATTTTTGGTACACAACACCACCGTGCAGTGAAGTATAAATTAAGATTAAGTGTCACATGCTGGTTATTTGTCAAATTATATATGCCAAATTATCCTGACAAACAGTCTTCTACTGTTGGCCACAGAGATATGACAAGTACAACCACAGTCTTCTACTGTTGGTCACTGGGGGCTGTCCAGTACAACCTCAGTATTCTACTGTTGGTCAACATTGTAATGTAATGAATTGGATATTGTGTGAATCCGTAACGGCTTTCATCTGTAGCATTTGGGAACGTTACTGGGCTAACACGTCAGTAATGGTCTCGTCACCCCTCCCTGACCTTTTGGTGAACATTGAAATGTTGAAATGAAGGAAATAGTTATAGTGTATAGGTTTATGGTAACACCATAAATCAATACAAAGTCTATAAACACCACTGTCAATAGCTTTCTCAAGGTATTTATAGGTAACACTTTACTGATAAAATCACACTCATTTCTGTCTGAATTATTGATGTTATTGATGCACCCTGCATGATTTAAATTGCTTGGCCTTTCCTTGCTTTCAACAATTGCTCTTTTATATCGTTTGTGCAACTCTGTACCGTAACATAATGGCTGGCATTTGTATTGGTGTTGATCCATTACTGCTTTACTGTAAAGCAATTGGCAACATTGTTCTGGAATAATGCTACATAAATTAAGTTTGCTATTATTGCTGTCATCCTGTGTACCTTCTCAATGAGTGCATGTATGGCCTAGAGGTGTTTGTCTTCTATATGTTCCCACACACTCAAGATAAGCGGCCGTGGAACTCTGCAACTGAAAAAGGTACTATAGATTTCATACTTCACTCCTGTAAAGGTTCCATATGGAACCATTTGGTTCTTGTGTAGGTTCTATAGAACTGTATGAAATAATTCATATAGAAGCCTTTCACAGGCCATAGCCTACTGTAAACAGTGAGCTATGATGCTTTTTGTTTTGACTTCCACATAGAAATGTTTTGGTACATCGCCCACTCAAAAGACAAAGCTTGAGGCTTTCTCAGAATAATGTGCCTCCCAAAGGCAAACAGCTGTAAGTCCTTGTGTGTTGTTGCGACACGTGATAAGGAAAGAGATTTGATGACAGATGGTTGGAATGTAAACACAGGAAACTCATTCACCTCACAATTTAAGATTTCCAACATTGCGTTCGAATGTCTTTGGACCCATAATCCTAACACTCTGGGGACTGGGGAGCATTACTTAGAACAGTGATTCTCAGCCTTTTAAATTCCCCCCCGGTTTGATATGCATTAAGGCTTAAGCCACGTACCCCCATTTGATTCCATTCTTTTAAAAACCACATATTGAGAACAACTGGAATTGGAAGGGACTAGTTGATCATGATGATGTATGGACATTATTCTTTAAAATAAAGGCCAAGTGGTATAACATTTTGATTAGCCCTTGTATAATGTGAAGAAGAACTTCCGCACACCTAGATAAGGTTTAAACGCAGGTGCGTAGGCAACAAACAGTAGACAAAATCAACAATATATACCCGCACACTGCCACTTGCACGTTCAAGAGAAGGTATTTAATGAGTAACGTTTCGGTCGTGTAGACCTTCCTCAGGCCTGAGGAAGGTCTACATGACCGAAACGTTGACAGAAATGGAGTTTGAAAGAGCTTAAGTCAAAAAGAAGTCAGACAGTCACCTGCAAACAAAAAGACCTAGACCAGTACCAATACAAATAGAAATACAAGGGAAACTGGTAAAACATGTTATGAGTAGACGGCTGTGTTGAGAGTTGAATGGTTTCTTTAATAGACAGGTGTCTATTATACACCGCGTTAATCACCGGAGAGTTGAAACATGTTTATTAAGAGTAAAGACAACTCATTCACATTTCAAGAGCAGTGGATTATTTGAAAGTTCTACTTTTTTTTTTTTTTTTTTAAGGCAGGCAAAGAACCCTCCCATGCACTTTTTTGGTCGTTTCTTTTGACTCTTTGAGACAGACAGCAGGAAAGAGAGAGTGACAGTGTAGATGAGACACAGGGAAAGGAGACTGATTCATTGCTAGACGAACAGTGGTATGCGTGGACAAGTGTCATCAACCTTTGACAAGGTTTCAACCAGCTTGAAGCTGCACTTTGTAACTTTCCTCTTCTACCCCGGATTTGAACCCGGTTTCCTGTGCAAGTGCTGTCATTTTTTTTTACCATTGAGCTAATAGAGCCTGGTTGCTTGCTCAAATTGAATCTTTAACTAATTGAATCTCAAATCTTTTGTCAGATCCTGTGTCTAGGTGAGACATGACCTTTGACACGATCTAAATGTCGCAATAGAAGAGCAGGGAGACAAAATACAACTACCCCAATTGTATAAGTTATTTTGTATTGACATACTCTACCATACAGATTGGACAACAGTACATTTTATTCATTAAAAAAAGTTACTTTCCGCTTTAACTTTTACTATTTCAACCATTCCGCCCATATGAACTTCAACCAGTGTGTTGAAGACAGTCGATACATATAGACGACTGCTGTAGCCTCGCCAAAGTTGTCGGTTACTGTATATCCGTAGCTGAATCCGGTTTTAGTGCAACCTGTTTTGCATAAGAAAGTGTACAGTAAATTCCTTTCACTTACATACAATATTCCTACATACAATACATGTAAATATGAACAATACTAAACATACATCGCCTTCCAAACTCAGGAAACAATGCGTCTAGTTATTTGGGAGATGTAAAGCCACAGACTTATGAGGAACAGCTTGCCTTGATCATTATCCAAGAAGGCAAAGTATGATGTGTTTCATTGATTGGACAATATATTGGAAAGCAGTCTGTAATATTTATTTTTGGACACGTGATAATTAACCAGACGTTCTGGAGCCTATTGTCTTCACACCTCCAGCCCTGCACACTCACCACCGTCTAACAATGACTAATTAGAAGAGAAATAGTTTTCTGAGCTGTTTGAGACTCATGATTCTTGACCTTTTCTCCTTGTTCTTGTCTTTAAAAGAACCAGCACAACAGTGCTATTCCTGAGAATGATAACAGCTTTTCTGGCCAACTCTACCATGAAGAAGCTAAATCCAAAAGCCTCTGTTACTGTTTTAACACACGCACAAACGTAGACTATTGGAAGCCAATGAGCCTGGTGCTGTGGTGTTGTGGTGCTTAATAGACACACTGCTACGTAAGAGAATAATCAACTCTTCCGTTCACAGTCACACAGTGATCAACCAGTCAGCAACATCCGACCACAGCCGGGTGAAATGAGTTCTGACAGTGAGCAAGTCAAAGAGGGAATGCTGACACAATAACTACTCCATCTAATTCACCACAGCATTGGTCGTCTGTCAGGGATTTAAACTGCTCATCTGATCCAGAGCGAATCTTACGATAGACTTGGACAAAGAGACATGGCTGCTGATGCAGACACTGTGGCTGCTGCGGGGAGCAAACCTGTGGCCTTGCAGAGAGACTGACATGAGTGGGTAAGGTAGAATGGAGGCTTCAGTTTGTAGTTCATGGGGCTTTTCAACAGGGATCTGCCACAGAAAAGATTGCCCACATACTGAAAACAAGACATTGTAATAACGGTGTGGCCTCCCTGTCTAATCTTGGACTATCAATATTTAAGATACTATGTGTGCAGTTTGTGAGCCAAGCTGCACTATTCAGATTCAGATTCAGATTCACTTTATTGTCACTTAGATGCATTGTTTAGGTACATACATGTTTAAAAAAATGCTCGGAAGCTCCAATACAATAAAACAATCAAAACATAATAAAACAACCTAAAAACACGCAATAAACAATAAACACAGGGCAAGAATACCAGTCAAAGAAAGTGCATAGTGCAGAGTACAAAGAGTTATTGCACATTCACTTTTCACTGTCATTTAACAGTCTGATAGCCTGTTGGAAAAAACGGTTCCTCAGCCTGCTAGTGCGCGCTGAGAGGATCTTGTATCCCTTTACCCTTTTGGACTTGGAAAAAAGTATTTTATGAGGGTGGGTAACCCATTAAGACCGGGAAAGCATCTGTGTCATTTTTAGATTTCTTTGGCTATTCAAAAATAGCAGACATACAAGGCAAGCTCATAGCGTGGCACAGAGTGCAAACATTAAAAAAACAGTGAATATAGCCGATCTACACGTTTTGTAGATCTAACCCCACGAGCTTGTAGGCCTGCTATTTTCACTGCTGTAGTGCGATACTCTTGCATGATGAAGTAGGGCATTCATTTAAGAACAATAATGTATAGAAATATGGAGATACAAGGTTTCTTCCCGACAGCAATACTATGATTAAGAGGTTTATGACTGAACACTCTGGACACATGGCTGCTGAAAGAAGCTTCAAATCTCTCACTCATTCAGCCTACTGTGCATGCAAGGCTAACATCCATCCATCCATCCATCCATCCATAAGAAAATAGCCGGTGAGTTATTCCCATCAAAACTAGTTGATACCTCATTCCTACAGGTTATATGTATAAATACATGTAGCTATTTTGTAGCTATTTTTTAGATGCTAGATTTTCAGGCCTTCAAATCCAGTCATATATAGCGCTGATCACAGCATGGTCACAGAGTTATGGCCATTTGAAATGTTTTTTTTTGTGTGACTATTGTCATGGCAGATCCCTGAACAGCATCTGTGCCATATTTGGTGAGGATTGGAGCAACGGCGTGCCTGTGGCCCTCGGGGGACCCTGACGTGGCTCCTGGTGTGACTTATGTCATGGCAGACCCCTGAACAGTGTTTGTGTCAAGTTTGGTGCACATTGGAGCAACACTGTGCCTGCGGCCCCCAGGGGCCCTAACTTGGCCCCTGGTGTATTGTCATGACAGACCCCTGAACAGTGTTTGTGCAAAGTTTGGTGCGGATTGGAGAAATGGTGCGCCTGTGGCATCCAGGGGCCCCCATGGCTTTTCTGATGGCAGACCCCTGAACAGTGTTTGTGCCAAGTTTGGTGAGGATTGGAGCAACACAGTGTGCCTGTGGCACCCAGGGACCCCTGGGGGCCACACGTGGCCCCTGGTGGGACTATTCTGATGGCAGACACCTAATCAGTGTTTGTGCCACGTTTGGTGACACACATATTCGATTTTGTGCCAAATATTCGATTTTTGGTGGCACAAATATTAGACCATAATATTAGATTATTATGGTCTAATAATCTAATAAAGAAGCGCACTATCACTGAATGTGACATTGTTGTCATAGCACTGTCCCTTTAACCAAACCCACCCTACTGCAGCTGTGGATAGAATATCTAAACTTTCTTTTTCATGTGCGTGGCCTCTAAACTGTGGCCTTGTAAAGTTAAATCGCTCTCCATCACCATTTGTCGAGGTCTTAGCTCATTGCTGTTAAACCTCTTGGTTTCATAGGGCTGTTTTACTGCTGGCTGATTGCAAGGACAAACCACACTTCTGGGTCGGACTAGTAATAGATTCCCCCTTGGATTGTTGATGCCAGCCTCGCCTCTTTCCTAATACTGAGGAGGACAAGGCGGAGGCCTTTTTGGAGGAGACCCCAGATGGTTCTGCAGACGCCTGAAGGAGTTCGCAAAGGAGGTGCTTACAAAGTTGGACTGGAGTGTGGAGTTATTCAGCTGCTAGACTTAACAGCTATGTAGGAGTTCAACTTTTTACTGCATGCTTACTGAACTACTACTGCTGCTGGCACTGAGCCAAGAGGTACAGATATGTGGGAATGTCTTATAGAAAGAGAAGTCATAGATGAGTGGGAATTAAGCTAACAGGGCAGCAGGATCTCCTGCTCAGCATGGATCCATTTTTACACACTCAGCTAAACTGACACTGAGGATTTCACTGGCTAATGGTTACAGAGACTCTCCTGGAAGGTCATAGGTTGAGTGGCCTCCGCACTGTAACGTGCTGTCAAAGTGTCCTTGTCAAGTCACTGTGGGTGAGAACATGACTAAAATGTAGAGCTAGCGATTCAGCATTTTGTGTGTGTGTGTGTGTGTGTGTGCGTGTGCGTGTGCGTGTGCGTGTGTGTGTGTGTGTATACTGTATGTATGTGTATATATAGCTACACCTACATGAACTTCAATTGAGTGTGTTAAGTGTACTGTAACTGGATTGGGGTGGAAGTGTATGCAAGTGGAAACCATGACAAGCAGAAAAGTAGGAGGCTCATTAAGTCGTTAAGTTGATCAATTAAGGAATCGATCAAATGATGGATTCTTGTTGGGTTGACTCCATCTCGCGGTTTTGCAATCTTGTATGGCCCTCGCCACAAGGGTCGCAAAGATCAACTACTTAAGATTCCATAGATACGAGTATACACACAGTCACGCTGCACGCCACGCACATGTGCACATGCACACCCACGCACATAATCACATACAGTGATGTTTGTGTCTCACATGCCCTTGAGCATATGCCACCTACCCAGTCTCACTTTCCTTTTCAAAAGCCATTACATTCACCCCACGCTCACTGAAATCAAAGCTAGAACTATTGATTGATTGATTGATTGAGGGGGCCAGTTCTGAATTGCAGTAAGTGCTCTTTTAGAGCGGTTTAGAAGGAGAATAAGGATTCACATTTTTGTATGACTGTTGATGGGGCATTTCACATTTTGTGGCATAGCAGTAGAACAAATTTAATCCCTTGTTAGAGCCATATCTGGGTTGAACGTGATTTGTGGAGCTCCCTCTGGTGTTGTGATTGTGGACTAATTGACTGATTGATGTTTTTGCATATGAACATATATTTTGTACATCAAAAGGATAATGAGTAATGAGTTGAGACATATAGAAAAATGTATTCAATAATAAATACATTCATACAATTTCCAATGTGGTGAGAGCACTCAACACATTCTTTGCCAGGTATTAATTAATTAATTAATCCACCTCTGCCAGCGTTTTTACCTTATTTTGACGATCCACTGAGAGCCATGGAAGCCACGTTGTGGACGCGGATGTAAACAAAGGCTGTCTGGGGGATGGGGGAGGGTCTCGTCTATCCACCGGAACAATTTTTTTTTTACCGTTGTAATCGGCAGTTGAATATGGCTTGTTTTCACACAAAAAAATAATAAATCCGAGCTAGATGTGTTTTTCTACATCTCATAACATGGGAGTCGATGGACTGACTGTTTTTGCAATGACGTCATCTCTGCTTCTATGATTCTCTCAGAGTCAAGGGATCATCCATAGCTTAGGGAAAAGCGCCCTCTAGCGTAATTTCTAAAAAAAAAAAATGTTTAAAGGACGTATATATACGTCCTTGGCAGGCAAGTGTTGGATTTGAAAGGACGTATATATGCGTCCTTGGCAGGCAATGTGCTAAATAGCAAACAACAACATGGTTACTGTATAATTGATGGTTATAATAAGGTCCAGCTGCTATACAGCCAGCTCTTTATGGAGAACTTGAAGTTAGATAGAGCTAATCGACATAAGGTTTGCAGGTAACCCCCTCCACATAACTGCTCAAGAGTATATAAACACGTCCATTCCTATACAGCTTTTGAATCTGCATGGTGCAATGCCTGTGGAGCTCTCTTTGGTATGTGGAATAAAAAACAAACAAAAGGAATTGCATTCATTTAGTCCCAGACTAGTGTAAGCCTCCACTAAGAGACACCCCTGTTGTATAAAGCCTTATATATACATAGTTGCATGCTGGTGTCACACACTGAAAATAACCGATCTACAAGCTCACAAAGCATCGTGCTGCATTTCATTGTGTGCTTGTAGATCGGCCATTTTCACACACTCCACTAAGTATAACCCAGGCTTAAGAATTATGTGGGGAGACGGGTGTCTCTTTCATCAGTGTCCCTCCCTGGATAGTGGCCCAATCCCGATGGTATTGAAGTCAGTACTGTAATCAGTGTCTGTGCAGAGATTGAAAACACAGTAATATTGCAGGTGGCAGGCTGCCAATATTTTGTAATTGTCATGGATGGTGCATATGGAGTTCTATTTCTGGAGCAGCGTGAGATGAAGCGTATCTTGATGTGTGGATATTAGCCAGGGAACTGCATGGGAGGAGTATTGATGTGTGATATGGAAACATATTCATGTGTTTGTGAGCACACTTTATTTTCCAATATGACATCTGTTATTTGGGGAACCCTATTCACCTCAATAGGGAGTTAGGAAAATGATATGTCTGTAAATACTACTGCTGTAATACTATAGCTTAGAGTAGGGCCGTCACGATAACTTAGAGTAGGGCCGTCACGATCACAAATAATTGTGATTAACGATTTAATTGTGTTTATGGTATTGAACAACATATGAATAATAATTACATTTATGTTTGCCGTTTAGTCATGTCACTATCACGGTCAGTATCATCCCAGTATCATGTCAGTATCATGTGAGTGACATGGTCAGTATCATGGTCAGTATCATGTCAGTATCATGTCAGTATCATGGTCAGTATCATGGTCAGTATCATGGTCAGTATCATGTCAGTATCATGGTCAGTATCATGTCAGTGACATGGTCAGTATCATGTCAGTATCATGTCAGTGACATGGTCAGTATCATGGTCAGTATCATGGTCAGTATCATGTCAGTATCATGTCAGTATCATGTGAGTGACATGGTCAGTACCATGGTCAGTATCATGGTCAGTATCATGTCAGTATCATGGTCAGTATCATGGTCAGTATCATGGTCAGTATCATGTCAGTATCATGGTCAGTATCATGGTCAGTATCATGTCAGTATCATGGTCAGTATCATGTCAGTGACATGGTCAGTATCATGTCAGTATCATGTCAGTGACATGGTCAGTATCATGTCAGTATCATGTCAGTGACATGGTCAGTATCATGGTCAGTATCATGGTCAGTATCATGTCTGTATCATGGTCAGTGTCATGGTCAGTATCATGTCAGTATCATGTCTGTATCATGGTCAGTATCATGTCAGTATCATGGTCAGTGTCATGTCAGTATCATGTCAGTGACATGGTCAGTATCATGGTCAGTATCATGGTCAGTATCATGGTCAGTATCATGTCAGTATCATGGTCAGTGTCATGTCAGTATCATGTCAGTATCATGGTCAGTATCATGGTCAGTATCATGTCAGTATCATGGTCAGTATCATGTCAGTATCATGTCAGTGACATGGTCATCATGGTCAGTATCATGTCAGTATCATGGTCAGTATCATGTCAGCATCATGTCAGTATCATGTCAGTATCATGTCAGTATCATGTCAGCATCATGGTCAGTATCATGTCAGCATCATGTCAGTATCATGGTCAGTATCATGTCAGTATCATGTCAGTATCATGTCAATATCATGGTCAGTATCATGTCAGTATCATGGTCAGTATCATGTCAGTATCATGTCAGTATCATGGTCAGTATCATGTCAGTATCATGATCAGTATCATGGTCAGTATCATGGTCAGTATCATGTCAGTATCATGGTCAGTATCATGTCAGTATCATGTCAGTATCATGGTCAGTATCATGTCAGTATCATGGTTTGTATCATGTCAGTATCATATCAGTATCATGGTCAGTGTCATGTCAGTATCATGGAAACAATTCAGAAACAACGCCTCATACGACTGCAGAGTTAATGGGAAAAAATGAAGGATGAAATGAAGAAAATGTGCACTAATATTACATGCACCCCCCGCCCCCCAAGAGCACCTCAGCGCCTTCCTTTAAAAAATATTGCCCACAAACTTCTCTGTACATCTTCTCTGTGCGGGCTGTACCGCCCCTGTTGAGAAACACTAGGTTAGATGATTTTTTTTAAAACAAAACCATTTATGGCGTATCCCCTTTTGGTCAGTATGAAATCGAAACCCCATACTTAACCCACTGGCATTGAAAATACACAAAAAATAAATACACAATGTACAACCAGTGGCCTTTGTTTTCGGGATATCACAGGTGTGAGGGTTTGATTCAGAGCACACAACACTGTTCGGTGATTCCATTCGTATTGCTATTCCTATTCCTTCACTTCACCATGCTTCACTTTATTTGATAAAAAAGAAGAAAAAAATCACAGCAGAAATCTCACGGGATCAGCAGGATTGATTTTAAAATAAAATATAGCGTGGCGTCTAGACTGAGTCTCTCAAATCTCCCAATCTTACTCTGACTGCTGCCAACACTGCTGAATTCTTTTTTCTTTTGGAAGTAGGCTCTAGAGAGAGGATTTGCCTGATAGTCTATGCAGTTTGTAGTGTCTTTGCTCAAAATCCTAAAATTAGGCAATATGTATGCAGTTTGAGGTTTTGCGCTCGGCAGCCGAAAGGAGTCTTTTTCATGAACCTCTCTCCTCTCAAACCAATTGGAATTTAATTAAGATTCAGTAAATCCCACCTAGATCATGTGTATTCATGTACTTGTGTGTGTGTGTGTGTGTGTGTGTGTGTGTGTGTGTGTGTGTGTGTGTGTGTGTGTGTGTGTGTGTGTGTGTGTGTGTGTGTGTGTGTGTGTGTGTGTGTGTGTGTGTGTGTGTGTGTGTGTGTGTGCACTCACAAGTAATGAGAAAACTTAAGGGAAGTGAGATCCTCACATTTTAAGAGGTTGTTTTAGGGTTAGTAATTACAGTTGGATTAGGGTTAGAATCACACGTGCATCACTACAAGGGTGTACTTGTGTACGTGTCTGTCTGTCTGTCTGTACATGAGTGTAATTGTAATTTTATACAAAATTATGTCATAATTTTTTCTTTGTTCCAAGTCCTCAAATCTCAGTTTGATTGTGTGTGTTCACATGAATATGCATATACACATTCTTCTAGAAGTGTGTGTGTGTGTGTGTGTGTGTGTGTGTGTGTGTGTGTGTGTGTGTGTGTGTGTGTGTGTGTGTGTGTGTGTGTGTGTGTGTGTGTGTGTGTGTGTGTGTGTGTGTGTGTGTGTGTGTGTGTGTGTGTGTGTGTGGTTACGCTCATGAACATGCATAATTGCACATCACATATTCACTCCAAAGAAATACGCACACACACACACCTGGTGCAAAAGACCGGCGATTCCTGAGCCTCGATAGCTCCAGGTTGAAAAAACCTGTGCGGAGATGAGGAATGACAGAAGATTATGATGGAGGGAGAGTACGAGAGAGAGAGAGAGAGAGAGAGAGAGGAGAAGTGTGTGTGGGTGGGGCGTGTTTCTGGATACAAAGATGTTGAAGTTAGCTAGGCTAGGTGAGCGTGCCACTCTTAAGCTAAATTGGAAAGAGATCCTCTGAGCCCACAGAGAAACGAGAGGCCGCTGAAACACAGCTGTGAGCCGACTGTGAAGCAAACGAGTGTTAGAGACTAAAGTGGACATGGATGGTTGAGAGAAAATGACAGATTTTAACAGGGATTTAAGAGGAATGAGATATAATCCACTGAGATAATTTAATGATGGCTATAGATCATTGAGAGCCAGGGGTTGGGGGATTATATTTCCTGCATGTAGAAAACTAGAGGTCCGGGCGCCCGGCCCCCTAGCCGTGCACGGGGCTCTAGCTCTCGCTTATTTTGGGGTTCCAAAATCGTGGGATAGAAATTTCCCCAAAAAAAGTAAAATAAATAAAAATAAATAAAAAAGAAATAATAATAATAATACATGGGGGACTCCCTGCGGGTCCGCAGACCCCCTGGGAGTCTTGGGACCCCCGCGAAACATCGCGGACCCCCGTGAAACATCGGGGACCCCTTCGGCTGTTTTTTGCCAGACCCAAGGGGTCGGGCTTACATGAGGCTTTATACCTGTTTCGTCCATACATGGGCATGGTCACTTTGTCCTCCGGCCCCAGCCAAAAAAGTCTGTCCATACATGGGCATAGAAATGACACACGTCGTGCGAAGCACGACGTGTGTCCCAGCCATAAAAGTCTGTCCCCCTTTCGTCCATACATGGGCATAGACACAGGCTGACACGTCATGTGAAGTCTGGGTCTGGCAGAACCAGGTCTCCTGGTCTTGTTTTTTTTCATGAAGGTGGTTGCTTGTTTCTGGCGCACATCTGGCAACACTGACCTGTCTGCTTGTCTGCCCCCCCAACGTGGCGACCCAGATTGCCGAGTCGGTGTTGTTGTTAGCGGCTGCGTTGAGACACTACACACACACACACACACACACACACACACACACACACACACACACACACACACACACACGGTGCAAGGGGAAGCACGCTCGCGCGCAGGAAGGGAGCAGCAGCAAGCGGCACACTCCGCCTCGCATGACCCCCGGGGTTGGGGGTTCTAATTCCTGGATAACTCAATGAGTGCATGGTGGCACTATATCTGCCATGGGGTTCATGGTTCTATTACGTGTGAAGTCCTATGGGTATAGCATGGCACTGTAATAGGTGGTCATCCAACAGCTGCAGACTATTCAGACCATGCTCTCTCCGTCAAGACAACGGTACGTTTCGCTTTTGTTTTCGCCACCGCGCACCGCTGTTGCAATGAACGTCGTCTCGCTTCACTTTCGGTTTGCATGTTGCAGTTTGCTTACACTTTCGATTTGCGTGTCGACACAAACACCTGTGTTGCAATGAACGTCAACACGCTCTGCTGTCTCTGTGTCCGATGTGCGGGCAAGGCTACTAGACGGGAGCCCCGCGCCAGCGGCTAATGATTCTACATTGCAAGAACACAAAAACAATGATCTGTGTACCCAGCCATGGGAATGGAGCTGAAGGTTGGTTTCATTTATTAAGATTTATAAATGTCTAATATAGTAATATCAGTTCAAGGATTTAAACTAATGTTCACTTGCATTTCATAATAATAATAATATAATAATCATTATTTGTAGAGCACCTTTCAGACAAAATGTAGTTCAAAGTGCTTTACATTCAAGTTAAAAACACAGGTTAAACAAAGCAATAAGTTAAAGTCTAGTCAAGAGTAAATTAAAACAGTGAAATTAAAAGGGTTAAAAGGAGATCAGTTAAAGGCAAGGTCATTAGAAGTGGGTTTTTAGCTGCCTCTTAAAGCCATCAACCGAGGTTGCCTCTCGTCTGATATGCAGTTCCAAATCCACGGCGCATAGCTACCAAAGGCAGCGTCACCACGTCTCTTGCCATTTGTCGGTGGCACCGACACCAGTCCAGCACCGAGTGACCTGAGGGGGCGGCCTGGGACATATTATTTCAACAGGCAATCTTATAAATAGGAAGGTTCAAGGCTCAATTTCAGTTTTATCTTGATTTAATTTGAGAAAATTGCTGTTCATCCACTGCACAATGCTGGAAAGGCAGTTTAGCAGAGGATCAAGTGAGTCACTGCTGTCTGGGTCTACAGATAGCTGTAGATCTACAGCTGGGTATCATCAGCATAGCTATAGAAATGGGTCCCATGGTTACGGATGATTTCTCCAAGTGGGAGCATGTAAAGGGAGAACAACAATGGACCAAGAATCGAGCCCTGGGGGTCACCAAATAGGGAATTTTGAGGACAGGAATACTTTTAGGTTAGTTTTGAGTTTGGGTAGGGAGTCAATAACCTATTTTCTCGAAAAATTTGGTAATTCCACATTTTGGTGGCAGCATAGTAGTTTCACTCTATTAAAACACTGTGTAATTCTTCGCTCGAGTGGCACAGTGGTAAAGTTCCTGGCCACCACCGCGGAGGTTGTGGATTAGAATCCAACATGGTGGCGACATAAGTAAAACGATGACTCTACGTCCTCCCGGTGGCTCCACCCGGAGGCTCCTCACTGGTAGGTGAGTCAGATACAGAAGTG
This sequence comes from Gymnoscopelus braueri, assembly GCF_963280865.1. Classification (NCBI taxonomy): domain Eukaryota; kingdom Metazoa; phylum Chordata; class Actinopteri; order Myctophiformes; family Myctophidae; genus Gymnoscopelus; species Gymnoscopelus braueri. Next base: position 44,179,142 of record NC_137610.1, on the reverse strand, counting down.
ACAACATAGAACATGTGTGGGGAGGAATCAATTGGCATAATGAAATTGTGAAAATTGGAAATGCTGTAATTTTAACTTTGTCTTTTTGTGTAGTATTGCCCATGCACTGCGTTGGAAAATATTATTTTTACTCTCAAGAACAGGTTTATGTAATATTACTAACGTTTTATATTTTTATGAAAATCTTCATATAACTGGTAACTACAATGTCAACACATTTGTTGTAAACAACAAATGTAAACAACATCATTGTAAACATCATTGTAAACAAGTATCATTAAAAGACGTATGGCACTCCCCCAGGCATGCCTGGGTGCCGGAGCTGTGCTGGACTGAAAGGGTGTCCAATACGTCTAGTTACTTTGTTGACTGAGTCAGTGAGAGAGCTTGATGTAGTTGGAAACACTGCTTGTTTGCTGCCTTGAAATGACGGAACGTTTTCATGTGACAACATATTTTATTATTATTATTATTATTTATTATGCATGCTGCTTCAGTTCAGAGTTCCTTGCCTTCAATTATCTTTAAATCTGATTTGTAGTCAGTTATGTTTACCCAAAGCAATTCTTTCACATTTAACGTGTGTCAGAAAGATCAATGCTTTGATTTCAAGCATTTCATGAATCATGATAGAAAAAAGATTCCTGGCAACCGTAGTTCATCCAAACATTGACTCAATTTGATATTGGTATATTTATGGAAGCTCATCTCTACATTGCTTGATCTGTGACTACATCTCTGCAGAAAGGGGAACATAATATGTAATATGGAGTAATTGTGTCTGAAAACTCAACAGCAAAATCATCCTACTTTTTTTTTACACGCACGCACGCACGCACGCACGCACACACGCACGCACGCACGCACACACACTTTGTTGTTGAAACTGCACGGACATTCCCACTAGTCCAAGGAAGAACTGCCACCCTACATTTTTTCAAATAGGCTTCATGGTGGTGCTATAACAGGCCAATTCACGTTTTGGCCTCTTGAACCGTAGGTCATACAATCAAAATGTTTTTTTATTCCCTTTGGCTACAACTGGCTTTCAAATGTGCAGGAACAAATCATGAACGCATTGTCCAATTGGCGTGAAACTGTGCATGCATGCATACTCCCAGTAGGCCAAGGAAGATCTGCAACTCAAATGTATCAAATCGGCCTCATGGTGGCACTATAACAGGTCGCAACACAGCCCTGGGTAGGCAACCCGGCCTGGTGGGGATCTGCGCTCAGAGGAGCACACTTTTCTAGTCATAGAGAATACAACATGAAAAACAAAACAGAGTCAAGAGTGTTCATTTGTCACTCACTCATAGTGGCATGTTCTGCAAGACTGTGCAATACCAATATGTCACAAGATAATAAGTTGATACTGGACTGTAATGAAATAAAAAGAACAACTGGAAAATGTGCTCCTCGGAGCACAAGTCTCCGCCAGCGGACCTGTGCTATTTTAATCAAATGAAAATCACCTACTTTATCTCTAACCATAGTTCTTTAGGAATGTTCTAATTTACGTAAAATAAACGGGAAGCCTTCTGGATACGATTCTGCAGCTCTTGAACCTTCTGCTGTTCCTCCTCCAGCTCTTCAGCTGTGAGGCTGACAGGGGCAACTGTGGAGGAGACTGCCTGATGTCCCTGTTGTAGATGAGTATGCTTTCTTAGCTTTGGCCTTCTGCGCCTTTGCTTGACCAATGTTAGGTGTTCTCAGAGGGACACACACACGCACGGACGGGTGATTTGGACTGGAAGGTACCGTTCCAATCAAGACTGATTGATCCTGTCTTACCTCACTTCAAGAAACGTAAACGGCTTTTTGAAGTGACACACCTATTTATAGAATTGTATTTCGTCATGCGTCCCTCTAGCCAATCAAAGGCATTGGTGTCAACATATTGACACGTGTCACGTGGAGCTTGACCAGTGTTAGCTTGGCTAGGGGCCATGCTCACACACGGCGGGACGAAGCGAAAACAGACACGGGACGGACAGAGCGCTGCTTGGGACGACAGCTTGGACAGAACCAGTCTCCTTCCGGGACAGACTTCAGTCTGGGTCTCAAACACTGCAAATGATGTCCTCGGTCACATCCGTCACACAGTAACATAGTCTCTGCGTCTCCTTTCCGTCTGCACAGTTTACAGCGAGCGTTGAAGAGAGACTTTGCCCAAATGATGCTCTTTTCCAAAGTGGACAGATGGACAAACACTTGGGAAAGACTGGAGCAGGACTGCAGAGATTCTCTCCAACGTTCCAAAACCATCTTACCACTGGCACTGCCATTGTCACTGTCACTGGACGGGTCGTCATTTTTTCTTCCTGTTTTTACCGTTCTTCTTGTCTTTCTTGGACTCCTCGCCGCCCAGAGGAACTTGGAGGAACCTGCGTTCGATTTCCTGTTCTATCTGAAACAGGGCATGAGCAAGGCAGTGGACGGTACTGTTCACTGGCTGAGAGTCATCCACCTCCATCTCCTCTCCACCATTCATCTCTCCGTTCTTTCTGCCATCAGCAGCCAGCAGTTCATATTGTCCTCTCTCCAATGCTGATCTCCATGTCTCTCTCTCCGTTATCTTCAGCGTTTCCAGATTTCCTTCGTAGATTCTTTCCTCAATGTCCAACAGCATATCTCTGAGTCGGCTCTCCACGAAACTCTCAGCTGTAGCAAGGGATTCTGGGGCCTTGGTTTTATAATTATATTTGACAGCAGCAGTGTTGTTCAGTATCTGTGTGATTCTGTCTTTCTCCTGGTGTAGCGTCTCCTTGAGGCTGCTCTCTCTGTGACCTCGCGGGTTCAATGCCTCCATCAGCTGCTCCACCTCCTCCACCGAGCTGTAGAAGGCCCATTGGTTGGGGCGTATGACTGGCAGGCAACTGGCAGGGATACAGGTGGGGCTATGTATGGTGTCCATCTGTGTGTCCTGCTGTCCTTCATCCTCCATCTGTTCATCCTGTAGAGATGCAGGGTGGGGTTCCAGCATGTCCTCCGTCAGCCCAAAGTAATCATCCTCCACAAACAGAGCACATGTGGAAGGGAAAAACCAGTATTGTTTGTAGATTCTGTCTCTGCCCAGAGGAACGAGCGACGTACGACGGAAAGCCTTCTGGATACGATTCTTCTTCTTCTTGAACCTTCTGATGTTCCTCCTCCAGCTCTTCAGCTGTGAGGCTGACAGGGGCAACTGTGGAGGAGACTGCCTGATGTCCCTGTTGTAGATGAGTATGCTTTCTTAGCTTTGGCCTTCTGCGCCTTTGCTTGACCAATGTTAGGTGTTCTCAGAGGGACACACACACGCACGGGCGGGTGATTTGGACTGGAAGGTACTGTTCCAATCAAGACTGATTGATCCTGTCTTACCTCACTTCAAAAAGTAAAAGCTTTTTGAAGTGACACACCTATTTATAGAATTTTATTTCGTCATGCGTCCCTCTAGCCAATCAAAAGCATTGGTGTCAACATATTGACACGTGTCACGTGGAGCTTGACCAATGTTAGCTTGGCTAACAATGTTTGCTCACACACGGCGGGACGAAGCGAAAACATATTCTCCACCTACGGCGGAGACAATAAAACACATTTAAATGATCATTTTATTGTATATTAGTCACACTAAAAGCAGGGCGCTATAGCAGCAGTGGGGTATTTGTATTCTGAGGCCACATGCTTTGCTCTTCAAACCAAAGCCGACATTTAATTTGCAACCAGAATGAGGTGAACTTTGTGTGAAGCAGGTCACTCTGCAGCCGTAATCGAAGTGGCCCCTCTCTGCACCTAATCTGCCACTGTTAGGGTGGGTGGAGGGCCATGCACTGCTGGCTACTCGTGTGTGTGTGTGTGTGTGTGTGTGTGTGTTTGGAGGCTGTGTGTGTGCATGTGGGTGTGGGCAGGGGAAGGGCAAGGTGTGAGTAAGCAGCTTTGTGTGTGTGTGTGTGTGTGTGTGTGGGTGGGTGTGTGTGTGTGTGTGTGCGCACATAACCACACATAATTATAATAGCCACAGTGATTTAGCAAATGTGCTTTCATCTAAATTGCTTTCCAAGTGCATTGCATAGTCACACACATATGTATTAAAATTGGCTAATGGGAGGGTAGGCGGGCCGGCAGACTTCTGACGTCCCTCTCACACAGCCATAACCATATAAGGAGTTCCCAATGCAGCTACCCCCAAATGTAGGAGTGTGTTGTCTCACCTCAATTTGTCGTCATAGCATCAGCCGCAAACAAATCATATATGGGCACAAAAAGGGGCATGCCCATATATGGGTCTATACTGATGACATCAGCGATCTCCATATATGGCCATAAAAGGGACAAAGGACTGACAGATACAGAGATCCGGTTGTCCAGAGCCACAGATCCGACCGCTATGCTCATATATGGTCATGTGCACATATGGGACCGACCGACTTCAAACTCTGTGCGGCAAGGACTCGAGGGAGTGCGGTGCCCGCCGTCAAGTAATTCGGATATCCAGTTGTCCAGAACCTCCGATCCAACCAATATGCCCATATATGGGCATTCCAATATATGGGCATATACTGATGACATCAGGTATCTCCATATATGGGCTGACAGATATCTCCATTGGCATAAAAGGGACATGGTAGACAGACAGAAACAGACATCTCCATATAATGTATGGGTACAAAAGGGACACAGACAGACGGGGTACGGGTACGGGTACGGACGGGGTACGGGTACTCTGACAAAGCCCCCAACACTATGACCCAGACATACAGTATTGGTTGGATCGGCAGTGCAATGTGGTGTGAGGGCCGCGTTGTATGCATGTCACAGTGTTCACAGTGTAAATTGGGGTCCAAGATATAAAAGCGCTCCTTGAAATTTAAAAGGTTGACGTGCTATAAACAGTCCGTCTACCACAGGAATAGATCATGTGAATAATGGAGCTCCAAAAGAGAGACAATAGAGCCTTGACTTCTGTCTAGCTGCTTCCTGACATCAAAGGGCTTGGGGAGGAAAGGAAAAAAAAGTAAACTGTGTATACAAGCTGCAAGCTCTGACCCTTCACTCCATACAGAACAATTAAAACTGCAGTTGCCTTGAGAAAGTCACTTAACCCCTGACTTCTGTAGTGGCTGATGATGAGAACAGCTGTACTGCGCAGAATGAACAAAGAACTGGGCAGTGCTCTAGCTGTTGTAATTGTGTGGCAGGGCATTGGGAAGGAGAAAAACAACATGGAGCCTGTCACTTTTAGCCACATTCTGTACTGAACGTAAAATTCAAGCTGAGATCAAACCGTCACACTGGGGCTCAGACCTTTCAGTGATACGCTTGACTAACAACACAAATCAATTGCTTGAATCAACACCAAAAGAGGAAAAAAAGGAAGGAAGAAAGAAAGTCTACTCTTGAATGCGAAATTGTTCCGGTTGCTGTCTTATTGAGGCATAAATGTTCTATTGTTCTCTGCATTTTATTTGGTGTTGTATAATTCATAGCGGTAACCATATTCAGTATCATGTCAAAGGCTTTTACTTCAGTGGATCACTATTTTGCTGTGCTCAGAGGGGAAATATTTCCCTCTAAATTTAAAACATTTACACTGTGTGTCTTTTACTGTGTCTTTTACTGTGAATAGCACGTCGTGTTTACAGCTAGGAAACACTATCTACATTATCACTGTGTACTGTACTGTGCAGTTACTGTATAGTGCCCCTTCATGCATTTATCCTGCATCTGTCCAGTATTGCAGTGTACAACCATCCCTCCATGCATCTTCATCTTCATCTTATCTGGAGTTGGGTCGTGGTGGTGGAAGATCCAGCAGAGAATCTCAGACTTCCCGTTCCATGGTCACATTAGCCACCTCCTGAGGCGTTCCCATGCCAGTGTGGAGAGTTAACAGCTCTGGTCTCTCAACAGCTAGGTGTGCATGGAAAACCTTCCTGGGGAGATGCCCAGGAGGCAACCTTACTACGTAGATGCCACTCCAGGTAGGGAATGAGCTGAGCCAGAAAAGCTCTCGATATACCTGTCAATCTTCATTCCTATACAAACGTTTTTATACCACGACCCCATATTATGAGGGATTTGTTTTGGCGACCCCATCACCCCGCTTCCGAGCGAGCCGCTCAGTAATGTTACATCGCGATTTAGATTTAAATCCGCGAGGGTACAGATGGAACCAAACGGACCCGTGGTCCATGTATTTGTACCACCCACTCATATTGAACATAAGTCCTAAGTAAATCGTTTATGAACAGCTAAAATCAGTTTGTGTGCCTCAGTCTCTCCATGCAAGGGCTTGCCTTGTGTGAATGTGTGTTATCTCGGTCGGTGTTGAAGGCTGTGTGTGTGTGTGTGTGTGTGTGTGTGTGTGTGTGTGTGTGTGTGTGTGTGTGTGTGTGTGTGTGTGTGTGTGTGTGTGTGTGTGTGTGTGTGTGTGTGTGTGTGTGTGTGTGTGTGTGTGTGTGTGTGTGTGTGTGTGTGTGTTATTCAGATGGCTGGCTGGCGTCTCCCTATAGGGATAGGGAGACGCCAGCCAGCCATCTGAATAAACTCATTTTGGATACAGCCGCTGCTCCTTCACATGGACAGAGCCAGTTAAGGTGGTTCGGGCATCTATTACGGATGCTTCCTCGTTACAACTGACAAATGTTTCTTGAAGATTTCACCGTACAACCACAGAAGTAGCTAATGTATCCATCCAGCTACCAGACCATTACTTGTAACCCGACATGCTTAAATAACTAAACTTGTGGTTTTCCAAAAGATCTTCTCTTAGGGAAGGAACTAAAGTGCTGTAGTGACAATTCAGTAACCAAAACAAGTTTAAAAAACAGGACTTGTCGTGCAATAGCTCCATCTGTGTGAGTGTAAGTTCTCTCCCAAAGCTAGAAAGTAACATTGATCCTAATGTGTGATGTCATAATGATGTATTGCCTGGAGCTGCTCCATTAAGAATGAATTAAAAGCAGCTTTGTGTTTTAGCGATGCGTTCAATTCCAAAGTGAGGCGCTGTACCTCCTTTCTTCCTCCTGGGTGCTCTGGCCTAAAAAAACACAGTGTTGAAACCGATGGAATGACTTCAAAGTTTCTCTTCTGTACCACCCAAAATATATGTGTGTGTGTGTGTGTGTGTGTGTGTGTGTGTGTGTGTGTGTGTGTGTGTGTGTGTGTGTGTGTGCATGCGTGGTAGTTTGTTTGGTAGTTTGTTTGTTTGTGGTAGAAGTACTGTTGTAGTAGTAGTTTATGACTTCATACAAACTGAATTTCCACATTTTGGAAAGCTCACACTTGTGTTGCGTTACCACAGATTGTTGAGCTTGTTGGCACTAAAATGCTGTTGGTGTATATACCTAGCTCTTTTATTTTGCTCTATCTTCACTCTCTTTCTTTATTTCTTATTTTACTTTTATTATTATTATTATTATTATTATTATTATTATTATTATTATTATTATTCATTATTATTATTACCTATGCGGCTGCATTGTCTGAAGGAAGCCGAACAAAAATAACTTTTACTCTTATGTACCTGTACACAAGATGTTTCAATAAAACACAACCTTGACATTGAATAATACCCATTGTTTATACTTCAGGAACAAGTTCATTTAACACACAAATGACAGCTTGTTGAATGAATAAGGTCACTCAGTTTCTGTGCAACCTTCTGAACTGTGCAGTAATTGTTCCTTAGCAGTGCCCTCATGGCTATGAGGAAGTCTACAGTCGGAAAATGTGACCAAAATGTGACCAAGACCGTTTAGACCGACTCTCAAATGGTTTACCCACGGAAAGAAGTTGGCAAAACGAGTCATCTTTTAAATATAAAAAAAGCAACACACTTAATAAAAAAATACACTTAATACAAGCAGGTTTTTTTTAACAGGAAAAACTTGCACTCCATCTGGTCAGCTTATTATTTGACAGGGATTACTCAATGCTGTTGTTAGATCACATGAGCTGATGATATAGTCTGTCTTTCTTATGAACATTAAATAATACATTTAATACATACTGTAGATACATAATACATAGAATTAATCCCTTGCTGCTTCTGTCATGTAAAGTCCAGGTAAAAAAAAAGAAAAAAACATTAGCCACCAAATCAAGTTAAAACGTTAGTTGTAAAACGAGAACCTCCCCTCTCTTCTTCTGGTCTGTGAAAACAAGATGTTTCTATGGAGACATTGTTTTAATATGTCTAAAAGATAAGTTGTGCATGAGATGCAGCCTATTGTGTTACAGCACGGTTAAAGTTCGCCCTGAGACCCAAATGGTGTTTGAAACGATTTCACACTTAATAATTTGGGTTCTGGAGTAAGAGTATATCATTTACCAGGAAGCGTGGTTCTGCTGTATTCCACAGTTTAAGATCTAATTGAAGTGATGGTCTCATACAGAAACACATAAATTATTATCCATTGAAGTGTGACATGTAGTGTGCTGTTGCCATATGAAATTTAGTGTTGACCTCCTCCTCATGAATATTCAAAGTCCTGTTACTGATCTACTGAGGGCGCAATGACGTTTCCCTCTAAATGAAACATCATTTTTGCCGTGCTTGCACACTTAATCATGAATCAGACTTTGAATTATTCTTGGCAAGACTTATAGACATAGACATCTCTGACTTCTGTAAGAGAATTTTAAATGGCTGACGCCATCAACAAAGACCAAAGATTTTTCAGTCAGCTGTTTGATTCTGAATATTATGTATTCAGTTATTATTAGCAATTAATTGATATTCATTAATATTTCATATTATATAATATATACTATTCTACATGATAACAGCTTTTCCAGGAGTTGCTGGAAGCACTACTGCTATCTCTGTGTCTGTCTTTCCTCTTTTATCCCCCCCCCTCTCTCTCTGGAGCCATTGTAGAAGTCCTACTTTTTGCTGTGCACTTACTGATCTACTTTTGCTCTTTTGCTGTAACCCCAAGAGTCAGTGTTTGGAAATATCACATTTTGCTCTCTTTCACCATCACAAGTCACAAAGAATGGTCTGTTAATTAGCTCCCTGAGAAATATTCAAGTTGCCTTTTGCAGAATGCTAAAGTGGTTCTTCATTCAAGTGGGAATTGTCTGTAGCACAGGATGCGGTATTTCCCTTTTCTCCGTAGCAGTGATTGTGTGGGTATTTAGTGATGTTTTGTAGTACACGGACACACAACGTCTACAGATGTACCCCACTGCTGCTGGTGTGTGTCGGTTAAGTTATTTTTGTGCTCTGATGGCCTAAAAGGCCTCCAGTTAGAGTTCCACTTCCATAGGTAAAAAAAAAGGACCTTATGTTTTATCTAGGGAAGGTTTTCTGAGTGGGCATGCAGTTCTTACTTTCATACATTCAGATTTACACATGGGAGCTGCCCGGTACAACCACAGTCTATTGCTGGCCACTGGAGCAACTGGGGATCAAGTGCTGTGCCGGAGAGAGCACTCTACATTCACATAATATCTGTTATTATATCTGCTGCTACTTTTAACTGCCTCATGGCGCTTTATGTATAGCCTATATTTTACACTGTTCATATTCATATCTGACCTCTCCTCCTTTCTTAAAACTGCAATTGTGTGTGTGTGTGTGTGTGTGTGTGTGTGTGTGTGTGTGTGTGTGTGTGTGTGTGTGTGTGTGTGTGTGTGTGTGTGTGTGTGTGTGTGTGTGTGTGTGTGTGTGTGTGTGTGTGTGTGTGTGTGTGTGTGTGTGTGTGTGTGTGTGTGCGCGCGCGCGTGTGCGCGCATGCACTAGTAGACCTGTGATGTGACAACAAAATTGAGTTGCATGAGTAACTTGCCCAGGGATTCATACCAGTGAAACCAGCACATAATGCGCCTTAAAGGTGTGTGTTCGTGCGTGGCAGTCCGTCCGTCCGTCTTTCTCCTCCCTCCCAAGTAGGAAAGGAAAGTTATGGACTGCAGCTTTGGTTCCATTTGTACACCCTCAGACTTAAATTAACACTCAGGATTTACTGAGTGTTAAAGCCATCCCTCCAAGTGGCTGTCGCAGGGATTGAACTGTGGCCTGCCACCAAAATAGTAGAGGGATAGAAGAGCAAAGAAACAGCGGATATTGCCAGTGTATTATATAAGAATATAAGTCATTTGAGAACATAGCATAATTAATTATGCAAATATAGTGGAAGCAACCAGAACTGTCACAAAGCCAAGAGTTACATAATCACACCCTTCATGATTACTGACTGCAAGCAATATGCAGCAAAATGTATCAACACATTAAACCCTTTCTATGAATAGATTTGAGATGGCAAAAAATATAGAACCCATTGGAAATGATTAGCAGTGTGTGCCTTATGCAATCAACAGCCCCAGAACCCGCTGCGATCAAAACAACACAACTTGTAGCTCAAACAAAACTTTAATGATTATGCTAGTGACCTAATTTGGATATGACTTGTAAACAATGCATAACAAACTCCACTGTCAAATCAAATCAAATCAAATCAAACTTTATTTATATAGCACATTTAAAAACGACTGTCGCCGACCAAAGTGCTGTACAGGTCAAGAAAACAAAAACAACAAGTACACAATACAGTCAAAATACAATTAAATCATGAACAATTACAACAAATCAAAGTTAAGACTCAATTTTGGTTAAAGGCTAGGTCAAAAAAAGTAAGTCTTGAGTAGGGACTTAAAAACCTCAATGGACTGGGCGGATCTGATGAAAAGGGGGAGATCGTTCCAGAGCCTGGGGGCAACCACGGCGAAAGCACGGTCACCCCTGGTTCTCAGTTTGGCGGTTACTGTGGGAGTCATTAGAGAGAGGTGAGTTGACCTTAGGGCTCTAGGTGGGTTGTGGTGTTCAACAAGCTCCGCTAAATAAGAGGGGGCCATCCCATGGAGGGATTTAGAAGCAGTTATTAAAATTATTAAAAAACTGTCTTTACATAAAGGTATACGGAGACACCTACCGACGGCCCTGTACACACATATTCTAGAACTGAATTTCAGTCACAGGCGCTTATCGGTGACTGACGGTGCCTTGGTGTGTACCAGCAGCCTTTACCTGCTCCAACACTGCAGGCTTCTCTGGATAAGAGCATCGGCTCAATGCCTACAATTTACAGTGTTTAATTAAGCAGCTTCCATTATGAGAGTTTAGTGAGCATGCAGGTGTTGAATATTGCGGAACTCAGAGGAGGGATTTGCACACATACGGTACAACATTTTGCTTCTACAGGTGCTGTTCTGTCAGCAACTTTTTCCCCCCTTCAATTTATTGATTTCCTTTTGGTTTGGCTGCCATTAATATTCTGGGTGGAGTTTGGAGTGCAAAGCCTGAAGCTTTCTCTCTCACAGGCCAGGGTGTTGTGCAGGAAATACAGAGTAATCAGGCAAGTGGGAGAGGCACGGCAGAATGTAATGGAGTTGCATAACTCCAGCAGAACAACAGCAACTGTAATCTGAGACACTCGATGAAACCATTGCAACACTACAGAGGGGGAAAGGTGTCTGTCTGTCTGTCTGTCTGTCTGTCTGTCTGTCTGAGTATTTGTTTTGCTTTCAGTAATAAGTAATACATTTTTTCACTTGAATCTTAGCATCCCTATTCTGGGTGGAACATTCACAGAAAATAGCGGATCTACAATATCATAATGTGTAACAACTATAATCTAGTAGCATTTTGAACTTGTAGATTAGCTATTTTCGGGGGAAGATATTTTGTGTGGGGGGAGGAGGGAACCAGGTATAAACACCTGGGGGACCCAGTCAACACAGTATATTGGGTTTAATTGGATAAATCTGGGATAGTTTTACCTCAATTTAGTGGTTAATTTATTTGCATTTGGACTTGACATGACTGCAGAAGCAAGGGACTGATCTTTTAATTTGACTGAGCATACGAAAGACGGACTTTACACAATCAGTTGACAGGAGAAAACAACCTTGACTTGATGTTTATACAACATTTTTAACTTTTCTTGCCCGTTTCAGTGCTGACTGTTAGGCGAATGATAGAAATGTATTTGTATCTGATTATACATACATGTAGTTATTGAGGTCCATAAAGTGCGCAGCTGCCACTGGATGACCATCTTGTATTTGCTGGACTGGGGGCGTCCTCTGTTGACCTGTTTTTATCTGGAGGCAAAATGTACAGGGTAGTGTGCTGGACATTCAACTAGCCACTCAAAGCACTTAATGATGACAGGTGTGTGCAAGAGGGAGGTGGTCATTTAGAAAGAGTGCTTTAGTTTTCTTTAGAAGGGAGATGGTGGTGGTCTATTTGTAACATTACAGAGTGGAACAGGGAAAGTGAAGATATCGGCCAGCTTATTTGCAATGAATTAATTGGCTGAGTCTTAATTCTCAAAACATGCGTAGAAGGTGCTAAGAGATGCAGACAATATAATTACATAGCTGTATTGCATTTTTGTAGTCCATGAATCCTTTCCTCATGTTCCTGGTATTGAAGTCACGGTATTGTAACTCAACGTTTGTTGTGATTTCGAGTATGCTCTCCAGTGCTCATAATTGAAATTCTTGTTCTCATCTGAATCTCAACCTTCCACGTTGCAGGTGTCAGCCCTGTTTTTAGCACAGCAGGCACTTTCCCATTTACCCACGGCTTCTGATCAGCAAATGATGATGCATTAATCCTCTGAGAAATGTCACTGATTCGTTTACTGATATATTCAGTGACCGATGTGTATGTCTCAGTGTTATCGGCTGCATTCCGGAAAATATAGCGCCGAAACATTCACATAAGCATCTGATTGGGTTGATCGGTCCTTATAATTTGTCTTTGCTGTTTGAGTCTCTGCCTGTATGCGGTGAGAAGAATGTATCAAGGTGATTGATTTGTCGATCAAGTGACCTTTAGTCTTGAGTCTAATGTCAAATTTCCGTCAGTTGCCATTGTCCCTCACACACATAAAGAAGAACACAATTTTGAGGGGGAGCTTGGAGAAAGCAAAATGAGTAAATATAGTATTATTGGGTCATAGTGGCATAATGTTCCAAAAGAATCTGTTTGCCACTTTCACTAGCTTGGTGTAGGCTTCTATGACACAGGTGGGGTTTACTGCATTTGCACATCCATTTGATAGAAACTGGACCACAATACTCACAGACTCCACGAGGCAGGGAAGACATGGAGCTTTGCTGAATATTCCAGCTCAGTACATAAGATGGCACAAAAATGAAACGATGATCTAAAAAGTCCTTGTACAAGTACAGTTTGTCTTCTGTTCCAATAACAGGTTATTTGAAAAACTAGCGTCTTTTCACTTTCTCTAAATCACTGATTAATTGCACCCGTGACAGCTGCCCAGCATATATCTGCATCAACTTTAGGGGGCGCACTTTACCAAATTACTGTAGACTTTACTACCTAAATCATGGGTAAGCTATTTACATGCATTAAACCCAAACACACAAGACAATATTGCAATACAAAAATGTGAATTAAATACTGTTACTAATTTGGCTTCTACAGGTCGTGTTCAAATATTAACAGAAGTGAAAACCGCACTAGCAGTAGAAACACAGACGTTTGTTTCTCCATTTAGAAACCCATCCTGTGGTGTTAGAGCTTACGCTACCAGTGGTGCCAAAAGTATTACATTTTTTTACTTAAGTGAGAGTAGAAATACAAGTAAAAGTCCGGAATTCAAAATTCACTTGAGTAAAAGTACAAAAGTATTGGTATCAAAATGTACCAAATGTAGAAAGTAGCCTACTCATTATGCAGAATGTCCTGTTTCACAAGTTTTCAAATGTATAAAATGTAGAAAGATCTTTTGAAAAGAGCCGATCTACAAGCTCACAATGTGTCGAATCGTGACGCATTGTGAGGTTGTAGATCGGCTATTTTTGAAAGGCCGAAATGTATAGGGCTGAAGTGGTTAATGTATGTTTTGTAATAATAATGAAAATCTACAAAATAACTAGTATATTTTCCTCTGAGATGTAGTGGAGTAAAAGTATTGAAAATTGGAAATACTCCAGTAAAGTAAAAATGCCTCAAAATTGTACATTGTGTACATCTACTTAGTTACTTTCCACCACTGTACGCTACCAACCTGTAAAACCTCAACCTTTTAAGGCAGGTGCGCCATCTGCAACGGATTTGAGCCAGTAGGCGGGCTCTAGACTGGATCTGAGCGGTAAATCGAAAACATTCTCGCAAATCTCCATACGGTAGATATTTGTGGCAGTTTTATTACCGCCCACGGATGTCCGGGAGCTGACACAAATTTTCGGGAGAGGTGGGATGTCTACATACTGTATAATCTCACAAGAACAGATTCAGAGCTGCGCTACTGAATCTGTCGGTAGCCCCGTTCAGAACGTGTGCGCGTTAGCTTGCAAGTGGGCGTGCCTTCAGATCAGGAAGCAGGCCGTGCTTTGCCCAATCAAATGTAGTGGGCGGGATTTACATCTGTGCGCTCGCTTCCCACTGGAAACAAACCGAAACTCATTTAACAATAGCGTCCTTGGAGCGACAAAACCACGGAAATGTTTTAACATTTTAACTTGTTCTTTCATCATATAAACAAGTGGGCTTATAACCAAAACGATCCATGTTCTTTGGGAGAAATGGTGTTAGTGTTCCGTGGAGAAATATTGTTAGTGGGAATGAAAACATAGGCGCACCAGGGAAGTGGAGGGCTGAGGGCATGTCCAAACCCCGGTTTCCAGCCGCATAGGTCTAGTTAATCACCCTCCCCCAGAGTCAAATGCAAAAGTGAAAAATGGTGGGGGCGCTGTTTTTCCTTTTTATTTGATGATGATTGCATACTGGATGGTATTTCATGTAGAAATCTATTGAGTCGACATGGTCGGTATCTTGAAACGTTGATATGCAATGTATTTTGGGTTCAGAAACATCAACTGTCGTGTGTGTGTGTGTGTGTGTGTGTGTGTGTGTGTGTGTGTGTGTGTGTGTGTGTGTGTGTGTGTGTGTGTGTGTGTGTGTGTGTGTGTGTGTGTGTGTGTGTGTGTGTGTGTGTGTGTGTGTGTGTGTGTGTGTGTGTGTGTGTGCGTGCCCATGCATTTTCATCTGTGTGCGTGTTCTGTGCATTTACAGAGTCAGAGTCAGCTTCTGTGTCGGTGGTGGGTCTGGAGAAAGCTTTGGCTCTGGATGTAACAGCAGTAATCACTACATGTATATTGATGCTGACGCTCCTCTCCAGATCCACATGGCCAGAGCTCCCTTTCTTGCTCAAGGACACTGTGGCAGCAGCACACATGGTGATTGGTTGCCTCACACGGTCTGAGATCAGTCAGTGTTTACTTGAAGCTGAATGCTCTCATTTCTAAAGGTTATTTGAACCGTATGCTATCCACAGACATGATGAAACTGCCAAATTGCTGAACAATATCCAGAGGGTAGCTATTTTGTTAACTTTTTCACGACACTCAAAGTAAACACCGTCCCTCATTCTTACCCTGAACTCACCAACCTCATGCCTACACATCACCAGTTGTGTGTGTATCTTGGCCATTGCATACTTGTAAAAGAGACTTAATGTATGTTTACTGGTCAAATAAAGGTTACGTGTGCTGGTACAGTCCTTGATCTGATGGCGCCTAAACAACATAATTGCAATGTTCCCGGTTTGATTCTGTGTTGTGTGTCTCTCTACCCATAGCTTCCTGTCTCTCTAATCTCTCCTATTTAAATAAAACACAAACAGTTTTAAATTCAATAAAATGTAAATAAAATAAAAACATTTCTACGAAACAGAACACTGATCTCAATTCAATATTGTTTTTTGAACAGACATTTGTAAGTATCTGTTACAACTGTTGGGGTGTTCACTCCCAGTTGTCTCACCTCCACAGAATTCATCCGCCATCAATGCTAAATGGCCGTAGGCGAGACGCGCGTCAGGAAGCCACGCCAGCTCGTTTGGGGACAGGAGTCATAGAGCCGACTTGATGATGAAGCCGTCTGCTCCCTGGTGTTAAAACGGTTAGTGGATTCATAGCTTTAGGTTGTGAATCTGGGCCGAGGATCAAACATCTCGCCCCAGGTAACGTGCTTTTTGCATACGTTTGCAGTGGGGGTAAGGGGTGGCGATGAGGCGCAGGATGAAAGTGGTCGAACTGTGCTGTACTGTACCGCTTCTCTCCAGGGATTGAAATCCCTGCCCTGAACTCCCCACAGACGTACTGTAGACGCTGTACACCTTGGTGTCCCACATTATCATGCATGCTCGCTGCATCGCTGCTGCACTGCTGCTATAACTCTGTCAGGAACTGTTGACAAAGTGCAAATTTTGCTCCATTTTCAGCCTGTCAAAAGGGGGAAGAAGGAAAGCTCTGGAAAATGGCAGTTTTTGAAAGATGAGAGTCGTGTGATAACGTTATCTCTGTTGAGTTCAGTGTATCTACAACAGTGGAGATAGAGCTGGCTGCAGTGGCTGTGGCTGCAAGGCACTTTATTTGTAGCACATTTCACAAAGGCAACCCAACGTGCTTTCTATCAGGCATAAAAAGGCATTAAAAGAAACAAAAGGCATTTAAACGCACAATAGGAGGAATGAAATTGAAACAGAAAATGAGGAAAAATTAAGACCTCGCAGACTTTTTTTTGCAAGGTTCATAGTGAATTATAATTGTCATAGTTGTAATATGTTACACATATTTTATAATGTATAACAATCACTGGTATAAATTGTGATTGTAAGTCACTATAGGGGTGCATTTACAGATTAGATGTTTATAATTCATTACAGACATGGGCTTCATAGGAATCAATTATATTTATTATTATTATTTATATTTTTTGGGAACATTTTTAACTCAAATCTTCAGGAGGTCCCTGGCACACAATGTTTTTGAGATGGGGGTCTGCAGACACATTTGAGAAGCACTGATCTACAGTATGTGTGTGAAAACATGTAAGCCACACCTGGAGTGTATGTGTGTGCGTGTGTGCGCGTGGCATGTCGACAAGTTTGTTATGCTCAGGTGTTAATGCTTTGCAGCAAGAAAACAACTCAATTAAAATGTGTGAATTAACCTGCAGCAGTTCATGTTTCAATTCACAGTCTCCTGGCTGAAACGAAACAGGGCTAATTCTGTAAGGACATTGAAAGTCACACCATGGGTCATTGGATGGGCAGCAGCTTACCTTGCACACACATCCATCACCATGATGCTGTATCTATTCTGAAGCTAAAAGTAGCTTTTCACCTATAAACAACTTGAATTGTATTTTGGCCATGACACGTGGAGGGGCAATAATAAGCA